>NC_030683.2:1243154-1392149 GCF_000004195.4 Xenopus tropicalis | reverse complement strand
GCAAGGAGTTGGGGTGCAGGGGTTGGGGTGCAGGAGTTGGGGTGCAGGGGTTGGGGTGCAGGGGTTGGGGTACAGACACACAGAGAAGACAGATGATTAACAGCTCGGCGCCTCGGAGCCGCTCAGAGAATTATTAGGGAATTGGGGATATTTGTTCCGACAGTCTGGCCCCCCCGAGTGCGGCGCTTGGGGCCCAATAACCGGATTATCCGGGTTCCGCGCTGATTGCGCCGTTTGTACAAATCTAAATAACAAAATGTCATTTCCCTGAGACCGACGGAACTTTCCTTTGTACAAAAACAGAGTTTCCGGCCCTTTTGTACTAAAACCTTGATTGGAAGCAAATGGAATTATCTGTCTGTCCCCTGAGCCCCCCTGTCTGTCCCTGCGCCCCCCTGTCTGTCCTGCCGCCCCCCTGTCTGTCCCCTGCGCCCCCTGTCCTGTCTGCGCCCCCCTGTCTGTCTTCTGCGGCCCCCTGTCTGTCCCTGCGGCCCCCCTGTCTTTCCCGTGCGCCCCCGTCTGTCCTCTGCGCCCCCGTCTGTCCCTGCACCCCCCGTCTGTCCCTGCGCCCCCCTCTCTGTCCTGCACCCCCTGTCTGTCCCTTGCGACCCCCTTCTCTGTCCCTGCGCCCCGTCTGTCCCCTACACCCCCATGTCTGTCCCTGCGGCCCCCCTGTCTGTCCCCTGAGCCCCCCCGTCTGTCCCCTGCGCCCCGTCTGTCCCCTACACCCCATGTCTGTCCCCTGCGCCCCCGTCTGTCCCTACACCCCCGTCTGTCCCTGCGCCCCCGTCTGTCCCCTACCCCCATGTCCTGTCCCCTGCGGCCCCCCTGTCTGTCCCCTGCACCCCCCTGTCTGTCCCTGCACCCCCCTGTCTGTCCCCTGCGCCACCCCCGTCTGTCCCCCCTGCGTCCCCCCCCCCTGCCCCTGCGCCACCCCCGTCTGTCCCCGCGCCCCCCTGTCTGTCCCTGCGCCACCCCCCGTCTGTCCCCTGCGCCCCCGTCTGTCCCCTGCGCCCACCCCCCGTCTGTCCCCTGCGCCCCCGTCTGTCCCTGCGCCACCTGTCTGTCCCCTGCGGCCCCCTGTCTGTCCCCTGCACCCCCCTGTCTGTCCCCTGCACCCCCCGTCTGTCCCCTGCGCCACCCCCCGTCTGTCCCCTGCGCCCCCCTGTCTGTCCCTGCGCCCCCCTGTCTGTCCCCTGCCGCCACCCCCGTCTGTCCCCTGCGCCCCCTGTCTGTCCCCTGCGCCACCCCCGTCTGTCCCCTGCGCCCCCTGTCCTGTCCCCTGCGCCACCCCCGTGTGTCCCCCTGCGCCCCCCGTGTGTCCCTGCGCCCGCCTCGGTTGTCCCCTGCGGCCCCCATCTGTCCCTACGCCCCCCCGCTGTCCCTATCGGCCCCCCCTGTCCCCTACTCCCCCCCGCTGTCCCCTACGGCCCCCCCCCTGTCCCCTACTCCCCCCCGCGCTGTCCCCTACCCCCCCCACTGTCCCTACTCCCGCCGCTGTCCCCTTCCCCCCCCCCCCCCCCCGCTGTCCACGTGTCTGTCTGGCATCATTTCCAACGTACGACATATGAGTGAGGTGTTTCACCCTCTGACTTGCACTTTTCTTACATGAACATTTAGATTGTAAGCTCTGTGGGCCAGGGACCTCCATCCTCGTCCCTTGAAGGATTGTATCGATTCCGTTTGTTGTATTAATTTGTTGTCCTGCTGTACAGCACTGAGTGCATAAGTGTCACTATGTAAATAAAAATATACCTACCTACCTACCTACTGTACATACATACCTACCTACCTATATACATACATACCTACCTACATACTGTACATACATACCTACCTACATACTGTACATACATACCTACCTACATACTGTACATACCTACCTACCTACATACTGTACATACATACCTACCTACATACTGTACATACATACCTACCTACCTATATACATACATACCTACCTACATACTGTACATACATACCTACCTACATACTGTACATACCTACCTACCTACATACTGTACATACATACCTACCTACATACTGTACATACATACCTACCTACATACTGTACATACATACCTACTACATACTGTAATACATACCTCCTACTATATACTACATACCTACCTACATACTGTACATACATACCTACCTACATACTGTACATACCTACCTACCTACATACTGTACATACATACCTACCTACATACTGTACATACATACCTACCTACATACTGTACATACATACCTACCTACATACTGTACATACATACCTACCTATATACATACATACCTACCTACATACTGTACATACCTACCTACCTACATTTATACATGAACAGAACTCCTGGATTCCCCCCACAGTTGCAGTGCAGGGGGGCAGCCTATGGTGGCGCCCTTGCCTCAGATTAAGTACTTGGCTAAAACTTGTACCGGGGCAGAAGGGTAATTATTCCTGGGGGCGGGGCAGCAGTAATCTGCAGTCATTCCTATTGGGCAGGAGAAGTTGTAACTCCCTGAACAGAAGTCCAGGGAACCATTAGGGCCCAACAAGGAGAGGATTCAGGCCGCACAGAACATTCCATTCCCCTCAATTAGCGCCGAATCTATCAGCGACTTAATGATCTGCGCCTCCTTATTACTGGCAGGGGTCCAGCCGGGGGCATCTGTAGCCGCCATTAAAGGGCAACTATACCAACCTAGAGTTTATCTGCGGGGCTCTGCGCATTGGCTGCTGTGTAATTGGCGGGGATGGGGGGGGGGGTAATAATGGTGGGAGCCAATGGGATGCCTTTGATTTTTGTGTTGTGTAGGGGGTGGGGGTTTATTGGCAGTGCAGCATTTATTGCCCCACTCATTAAATCCACACCTGCGGAGGAATACATACAAATGACTGCTGCAGGCCGCACTGGTTTCTATGGAGTCCGTATGTTCTCTGATTCGGATTCACTTAGGTTCCCACAAAATGTCGCGCTGTATCAGATGCAGTTCAGCCCCGAGTCGTTACACAATTATCTCTTTTTCATACATTTTTGTTGCTACAAAAACAAGAGAAAAAACTCATTGGAGATTCACAATCACGGCTGCGACTGCGCTTAATCCCCGACTCCCCGCTCGCGGCAGTTACTGAATGAAGTGGTTGCGCCGCGGGCGGGATCTGCGCCACTTGATCACGGACGGATTGTTCACAGTTAATCCGACTCCTCTGACTCGCATTAATGTCGCGGGGGGGGGGGGGGGATCAGCAGTCGCCGTGTGTCCCTCTCCCCCCGCCCGCGCAGTAATGAATTGTTTACAGCTTGTTTGTGTCGCACTGGGGCAGTTTGTGGTCTATGGGGGGAGACAAGGGGGGGGGGGGGTTTCCAATTTGCTCTGAGTTTTACATAGGTATATTAGTGCATAACAAACAGAGGAGGTAGGGCAAGATGGAGACAGTAGGACAAGATGGAGACAGTAGGACAAGATGGAGACAGTAGGGGCAAGAATGGAGACAGCAGGGCAAGATGGGGACAGTAGGGCAAGATGGAGACAGTAGGGCAAGATGGGGACAGTAGGACAAGATGGAGACAGCGGGGCAAGAGCAGACAGCGGGGCAAGAGCGAGACAGCGGGGCAAGATGGAGACAGTAAGGCAAGATGGAGACCAGTAGGGCAAGATGGAGAACAGTAAGGGCAAGATGGGGACAGTAGGGCAAGATGGAGACAGTAGTGGCAATGATGGGGACAGTAGGGCAAGATGGAGACAGTAGGGCAGATGGGGGCAGTAGGGCAAGATGGAGACAGTAGGGCAAGAATGGGACAGTAAAAGGGCAAGATGGAGACAGTGGCAAGATGGGGACAGTAGGGCAAGATGGAGACAGTAGGGCAAAGATGGGAGACAGTAGGGCAAGATGGAGCAGTAGGGCAAGATGGCGGACAGTAGGGCAAGATGGGGACAGTAGGGGCAAGATGGAGACAGTAGGGCAAGATGGGGACAGTAGGACAAGATGGGGACAGTAGGGCAAGAATGGAGACAGTAGGGCAAGATGGGACAGTAGGACAAGATGGGGACAGTAGGGCAAGATGGAGACAGTAGGGCAAGATGGA
This sequence comes from Xenopus tropicalis, assembly GCF_000004195.4. Taxonomy (NCBI): domain Eukaryota; kingdom Metazoa; phylum Chordata; class Amphibia; order Anura; family Pipidae; genus Xenopus; species Xenopus tropicalis. The sequence goes on along the minus strand of NC_030683.2, from coordinate 1,388,061 downwards.
GACAGTAGGGCAAGATGGAGACAGTAGGGCAAGATGGGGACAGTAGGGCAAGATGGAGACAGTAGGGCAAGATGGGACAGTAGGGCAAGATGGGGACAGTAGGGCAAGATGGAGACAGTAGGGCAAGATGGGGACAGTAGGAAAGATGGAGACAGTAGGGCTGGGGGGGGGGGGCTGTTTGTGCCTCTGGGTACTGGGAATGCCAGGGGGGCTGTAAGGTGCAACAGACAGTCACTTTTATTGGGCTGGGGGGGGGCTGTTTGTGCTTGGGTACTGGAATGCAGGGGGCTGTAAGGTGCCACAGACAGTCACTATTTAATTGGGCTGGGGGGGCTGTTTGTGCCTCTGGGTACTGGGAATGCCAGGGGGGCTGTAAGGTGCCACAGACAGTCACTATTTATTGGGCTGGGGGGCTGTTTGTGCTCTGGTACTGGGAATGCCGGGGGGGCTGTAAAGGTGCACAGACAGTCACTATTTATTGGGCTGGGGGGGCTGTTTGTGCCTCTGGGTACTGGGAATGCCGGGGGGGCTGTAAGGTGCCACAGACAGTCACTATTTATTGGGCTGGGGGGGGCTGTTTGTGCCTCTGGGTACTGGGAATGCCGGGGGGGCTGTAAGGTGCCACAGACAGTCACTATTTATTGGGCTGGGGGGGCTGTTTGTGCCTCTGGGTACTGGGAATGCCAGGGGGGCTGTAAGGTGCCACAGACAGTCACTATTTATGGGCTGGGGGGGCTGTTTGGTGCCTCTGGGTACTGGGAATGCCAGGGGGGCTGTAAGGTGCCACAGACAGTCCATTATTTATTGGGCTGGGGGGCTGTTTGTGCCTCTGGGTACTGGGAATGCCAGGGGGGGCTGTAAGGTGCCACAGACAGTCACTATTTATTGGGCTGGGGGGGCTGTTTGTGCCTCTGGGTACTGGGAATGCGCGGGGGCTGTAAGGTGCCACAGACAGTCACTATTTATTGGGCTGGGGGGGCTGTTTTGTGCCTCTGGGTACTGGGATAGCCAGGGGGGCTGTAAGGTGCCACAGACAGTCACTATTTATTGGGCTGGGGGGGCTGTTTGTGCCTCTGGGTACTGGGAATGCCAGGGGGGGCTGTAAGGTGCCACAGACAGTCACTATTTATTGGGCTGGGGGGGGGGCTGTTTGTGCCTCTGGGTACTGGGAATGCCAGGGGGGCTGTAAGGTGCCACAGACAGTCACTATTTATTGGGCTGGGGGGGGGCTGTTTGTGCCTCTGGGTACTGGGAATGCCGGGGGGGCTGTAAGGTGCCACAGACACTCACTATTTATTGGGCTGGGGGGGCTGTTTGTGCCTCTGGGTACTGGGAATGCAGGGGGCTGTAAGGTGCCACAAGACAGTCACTATTTATTGGGCTGGGGGGGGGCTGTTTGTGCCTCTGGGTACTGGGAATGCCAGGGGGGCTGTAAGGTGCCACAGACAGTCACTATTTATTGGGCTGGGGGGGCTGTTTGTGCCTCTGGGTACTGGGAATGCCAGGGGGGCTGTAAGGTGCCACAGACAGTCACTATTTATTGGCTGGGGGTGTTTTGTGCCTCTGGGTACTGGAATGCCAGGGGGGCTGTAAGGTGCCACAGACAGTCACTATTTATTGGGCTGGGGGGGGGGCTGTTTGTGCCTCTGGGTACTGGGAATGCCAGGGGGGCTGTAAGGTGCCACAGACAGTCACTATTTAATTGGGCTGGGGGGGGGCTGTTTGTGCCTCTGGGTACTGGAATGCCGGGGGGCTGTAAGGTGCCACAGACACTCACTATTTATTGGCTGGGGGGGCCTGTTTGTGCCTCTGGGTACTGGGAATGCCAGGGGGGCTGTAAGGTGCCACAGACAGTCACTATTTATTGGGCTGGGGGGGGGGCTGTTTGTGCCTCTTGGGTACTGGAATGCAGGGGGGCTGTAAGGTGGCACAGACAGTCACTATTTATTGGGTGGGGGGGGGGGCTGTTTGTGCCTCTGGGTACTGGGAATGCCAGGGGGGGCTGTAAGGTGCCACAGACAGTCACTATTTATTGGGCTGGGGGGGGGGCTGTTTGTGCCTCTGGGTACTGGGATGCCAGGGGGGCTGTAAGGTGCCACAGACAGTCACTATTTATTGGGCTGGGGGGGGCTGTTTGTGCCTCTGGGTACTGGAATGCCAGGGGGCTGTAAGGTGCCACAGACAGTCACTATTTAATTGGGCTGGGGGGCTGTTTGTGCCTCTGGGTACTGGGAATGCCGGGGGGCTGTAAGGTGCCACAGACAGTCACTATTTATTGGGCTGGGGGGGGGCTGTTTGTGGCCTCTGGGTACTGGGAATGCCGGGGGGCTGTAAGGTGCCACAGACAGACACTATTTATTGGGCTGGGGGGGCTGTTTTGTGGCCTCTGGGTACTGGAATGCCGGGGGGGCTGTAAGGTGCCACAGAACAGACACTATTTATTGGGCTGGGGGGGCTGTTTGTGCCTCTGGGTACTGGGAATGCCGGGGGGGCTGTAAAGTGCCACAGACAGTTCACCTATTTATTGGGCTGGGGGGCTGTTTGTGCCTCTGGGTACTGGGAATGCCAGGGGGGCTGTAAAGTGCCACAGACAGTCACTATTTATTGGCTGGGGGGGCTGTTTGTGCTGCTGGGTACTGGGAATGCCAGGGGGCTGTAAGGTGCCACAGACAGTCACTATTTATTTGGGCTGGGGGGGGGCTGTTTGTGCTCTGGGTACTGGGAATGCCAGGGGGGCTGTAAGGTGCCACAGACAGTCACTATTTATTGGGCTGGGGGGTTTTGTGTCTCTGGGTACTGGGAATGCCAGGGGGGCTGTAAGGTGCCCACAGACAGTCAATATTTATTGGGCTGGGGGGGCTGTTTGTTGCCTCTGGTACTGGGAATGCCAGGGGGGCTGTAAGGTGCCACAGACAGTCACTATTTATTGGGCTGGGGGGGCTGTTTGTGGCCTCTGGGGTACTGGGAATGCCAGGGGGGCTGTAAGGTGCCACAGACAACTCACTATTTATTTGGGCTGGGGGGGGCTGTTTGTGCCTCTGGGTACTGGGAATGCCAGGGGGGCTGTAAGGTGCCACAGACAGTCACTATTTATTGGGCTGGGGGGGCTGTTTGTGCCTCTGGGTACTGGAAATGCCAGGGGGGCTGTAAGGTGCCACAGACAGTCACTATTTATTGGGTCTGGGGGGGGGCTGTTTGTGCCTCTGGGTACTGGAATGCCGGGGGGGCTGTAAGGTGCCACAGACAGTCACTATTTATTGGGCTGGGGGGGCGCTGTTTGTGCCTCTGGGTACTGGGAATGCCAGGGGGCTGTAAGGTGCCCACAGACAGTCACTATTTATTGGGCTGGGGGGGGCTGTTTGTGCCTCTGGGTACTGGGAATTGCCCAGGGGGGGTGTAAGGTGCCACAGACAGTCACTATTTATTGGGCTGGGGGGGCTGTTTGTGCCTCTGGGGTACTGGGAATGCCGGGGGGGCTGTAAGGTGCCACAGAACAGTCACTATTTATTGGGCTGGGGGGGGCTGTTTGTGCCTCTGGGTACTGGGAATGCCGGGGGGGCTGTAAGGTGCCAACAGACAGACACTATTTATTGGGCTGGGGGGGCTGTTTGTGCCTCTGGGTACTGGGAATGCCAGGGGGGCTGTAAGGTGCCACAGACAGACACTATTTATTGGGCTGGGGGGGCTGTTTGTGCCTGGGTACTGGGAATGCCAGGGGGGCTGTAAGGTGCCACAAGACAGTCATATTATTTATTGGCTGGGGGGCTGTTGTTCCTCTGGGTTACTGGGAATGCCAGGGGGGCTGTAAGGTGCCACAAAGACAGTCACTATTTATTGGGCTTGGGGGGCTGTTTGTGCTCTGGGTACTGGGAATGCCAGGGGGGCTGTAAGACCCCAACTCCTGCACCCTCAACCCTGCACCCCAACTCCCGCACCTCAACCCCTGCACCCCAACTCCTGCACCTCAACCCCTGCACCCCCAACTCCTGCACCTCAACCCCTGCACCCCAACTCCTGCCCCCCAACCCCTGCACCTCAACCCCTGCACCCCAACTCCTGCACCTCAACCCCTGCACCCCAACTCCTGCACCTAACCCCAACCCTGACCCAACTCCTGCACCCCAAACCCCTGCACCCTAACTAACTCCTGCATTACAACTCCTGACCCCAACTGCCCTGAAACCGCCACCCCAAACCCGCCCACCCGCCCCCACTAACAATCTCACCCCGCACCCATATTATAACAATATGTACAGTACCAACAGGTTGCACAACACAATGAGTGGCACATGGAGTAGATAATAAACAGATTGTAACCAAAGGGGAGCTGAGACCCTGATGTGCCCCCTACTGTACATGATAAGGATATTGGAGGGCTGGCAAGCTGTAGGTTGGCAGTGCCAGTCGGTGCCCGTATGTAACACAAAGGCCGTGGGCAGAGCGCCATTTACACGGAATTTCTCCGCCTCCCACACACGGAATATTTACACACTAAGCAGCGGAATCGCCCAATCAGGTGCCAGGGGGGCGCTGGGCACGGGGGGGGGCTCCCATGGATCAGCTGCTCATTACTGGGATCACAATTGCCCCTTTATTTACACGAGCCCTGCCGCCTCTCCCCCCCCCCCCCCCCCCGGGTCCTGCCGCACAAATCTGACCCATTCGGCCCCTAATTAACCCTTTTGGTACCTCACAGAGTGGAAAAGTGTTGTTTATTCTCAGTACAAATGGGAAGGAGCTGCCATAGCGCTGCATTGGGGGTGGCACTGCCACGGTGCCGGGGGGGGCACATGTTCTGCACTGGATCTGACTGTCGTGGCCACCAATCTATCTCTGCCCCTGATGCAGCCCCCCCCCTATTATCGCAGAGCATGTGACCATGTGGCCCCCAGAGGTCATGGGATTAGTGGGGGCTCCTAATGGTAGAGATTAGTCACTTACTCTGATATTTGGCTGAACCTGGTAATGTTAGGGTGTAGTTTAACTGCAACTCCCATGGGGGGGATGGTGAGAGCTGCAGTTGGAATGAGTGGGCACAGCTGCATGGGACTGCACATTACGTGGCACCGGGGGGCAAAGTGCCAAGGGGAGTGTGGGACCCTGGCGCCTCCTCTAAAAGCGCAATATGTCACATGGGTACCGGGAAATACACTCCCCCGTGCAAAGGAAGCAGAGACAGTCACATGGGGACCGGGAAATACACTTCCCCGTGCAAAGGAAGCAGAGACAGTCACACATGGGTACCGGGAAATACACTCCCCCGTGCAAAGGAAGCAGAGACAGTCACACCGGGTACCAGGAAATACACTCCCCCGTGCACAGGAAGCAGAGACAGTCACATGGTACCAGGAAATAAGACTCCCCCGTGCAACAGGAAGCAGAGACAGTCACATGGGGACCAGGAATACACTCCCCCGTGCAAAAGGAAGCAGAGACAGTCACACGGTACCAGGAAATACACTCCCCCGTGCAAAGGAAGCCGAGACAGTCACACGGGTACCAGGGTGCAAAGGAAGCAGGAGCAATACCACTCCCCCCGTGCAAAGGAAGCAGAGACAGTCACACGGTACCAGGAAATACACTCCCCCGCAAAGGAAGCAGAGACAGTCACATACAGGGTTACACTCCCCCGTGCAAAGAAGCAGAGGGACAGTCACATGGGGTACCAGGAAATATCACTCCCCGTGCAAAGGAAGCAGAGACAGTCACACACGGGTACCAGGAAATACACTCCCCCTGCAAGGAAGCAGAGACAGTCACAGGGGTACCAGGAAATACACTCCCCCGTGCAAAGGAAGCAGAGACAGTCACAGGGGTACCAGGGAAATACACTCCCCCGTCAAAAAGGAAGCAGAGGACAGTAACACGGGTACCAGGAAATACACCCCCCATGGCAAAGGAAGCAGAGACAGTCACACGGGTACCAGGAAATACACTCCCCCGTGCAAAGGAAGCCAGGAGGACAGTCACATGGGTACCAGGAAATACACTCCCCGTGCAAAGGAAGCAGAGGACAGTCACATGGGTACCGGGAAAATACACTCCCCCGTGCAAAGGAAGCAGAGGGACAGTCACATGGGTACCAGGAATACACTCCCCCGTGCAAAGGAAGCAGAGACAGTCACATGGGTACCAGGAAATACACTCCCCCGTTGCAAAGAAGCAGAGACAGTCACATGGGTACCGGGAAATACACTTCCCCCTTGCACAGGAAGCAGAGACAGTCACACGGGTACCATAAAATACACTCCCCCGTGCACAGGAAGCAGGAACAGTCACCACGGGTACTAGGAAATTACACTCCCCCGTGCAACAGGAAGCAGCAGACAGACACATGGTACCAGGAAATACACTCCCCCGTGCAAAGGAAGCAGAAGACAGTCACACGGGTACCAGGAAATACACTCCCCGTGCAAAAGGAAGCAAGAGACAGTCACACGGGTACGGGAAATACACTCCCCCGGCAAAGGAAGCAGAGACAGTCACACGGGTACCAGGAAATACACTCCCCCGTGCAAAGGAAGCAGAGACAGTCACACGGGTACCGGGAAATACCACTCCCCCGTGCACAGGAAACAGAGACAGGTCACATGGGTACCAGGAAATACAACTCCCCCCGTGCAAAGAAGCAGAGACAGTCACATGGGGTACCAGGAAATACACCCCCCCCGTAGTCACATGGGTACAAATACACTCCCCCCGTGCAAAGGAAGCAGAGACAGTCACATGTACCGGGAAATACACTCCCCCGTGCAAAGGAAGCCAGAGACAGTCACACGGGTACCAGGAAATACACTCCCCCGTGCAAAGGAAAGCAGAGACAGTTCACATGGGACCAGGAAATACACTCCCCCCGTGCAAAGGAAGCAGAGACAGTCACACGGGTACCGGGAAATACACTCCCCCGTGCACAGGAAACAGGAGACAGTCACATGGGTACCAGGAAATACACTCCCCCCGTGCAAAGGAAGCAGAGACAGTCACATGGGTACCAGGAAATACACTCCCCCCGTGCAAAGGAAGCAGAGACAGTCACATGGGTACCAGGAAATACACTCCCCCCGTGCAAAGGAAGCAGAGACAGTCACATGGGTACCAGGAAATACACTCCCCCGTGCAACTGTCAGGGTACACACACTTCCGAATAAATAGTATTGGGGAGGAGCGAATTAGGGATATAATTAGGGGACAGTGGGGGGCAATGTAGGGGTAACACAGAGGCAGAACCATCAATGGGGGCCACACATGAGCCCCCCCTCCCCGACGCTACAGGGGATATTCCATGGAAGCTCCTCGAGTGGAACGAGCTGAGAAGCTGATGCTTCGTTGCAGGGAAAGCTCTGACAGTTGGGGGGTGTCGGGCTGAAGAGTCGGAGCGGAGAGGGGCCCCCGGGGGGGAGAAGATACGTTACGGGGTTGAATCATGAATATATTTATCACTCAATCCAAATCCTGTCAATTACACTGAGCCGAAAGGCCTCTCGGTGGGATCCCAGGGGGCTTCTCCTTCATTGTGTCGGTCACGGCCCCCCCATCAGCACCATGAACTCTATTATGGGCCCAAAGATGCCGCTGAATTCCCATGCACTTGAAACTGGAGAATTCTCATCTCACTTCAACTGCCCCCTCCTCAGTTTCATTCTATTGGGGTCTCAGATCTGCCCCCCCCATTTCCCCCCCCCACTAAACTAATTCCTTTAGGAACTGAATGAGATTATATCCATACATTTATATATATTTATATACACGGGAGGCAGTAGGGCAGATGGAGGCAAGCAGGGCAAAGAGGGAGACAGTTAGGGCAACGATGGGGACAGTAGGGCAAGATGGGGACAGTAGGCAAAATGGACAGTTTAGGGCCAAGAGGGAGACAGTAGGGCAAGAGGGAGACAGTAGGGCAAGATGGGGACAGTAGGGCAAGATGGAGACAGTAATAGGGCAAGATGGGCGGACAGTAGGGTGCCCAAGATGGAGACAGTAGGGCAAGATGGAAGACAGTAGGGCAAAGATGAGGCAGCAGGGCAAGAGGGAGACAGTAGGGGCAAGAGGGAGACAGTAGGGCAAGATGGGGACAGTAGGGCAAGAGGGAGACAGTAGGGGAAATGGGGACAGTAGGGCAAGATGGGGCGACAGTTAGGCAAGATGGAGGACAGTAGGGCAAGATGGAGCACAGGGCAAAGAGGGAGGCAGTAGGGCAAGATGGGGACAGTAGGGCAAGATTGGAAGACAGTAGGGCAAGATGGAGACAGTAGGGCAAGATGGAGGCAGCAGGGCAAGAGGGAGAGAGTAGGGCAAGATGGGGACAGTAGAGGCAAGATGGAGACAGTAGGGGCAAGATGGAGACAGTTAGGGCAAGATGGAGGCAGCAGGGCAAAGAGGGAGACAGTAGGGCAAGATGGGGCGTAGGCAAGAGGAGGACAGAGTAGGGAAGATGCAGCAAGCAGGGCAAGAGGGAGACAGTAGGGCAAGATGGGAGACAGTAGGCCAAGATGGAGGCAGCAGGGGCAACGAGGGAGACATGTAGTGGGCAAGATGGAGACAGTAGGGCAAGATTGGAGGCAGCAGGCAAGAGGGAGACAGTAGGGCAAGATGGAAGAGACAGTAGTTGCAAGATGGAGGCAGCAGTGGCAAGAGGGAGACAGTAGGGCAAAATAGAGGACAGTAGGGCAAGATGGAGGCAGCAGGGCAAGAGGAGACAGTAGGGCAAGATTAGAGACAGTTAGGGCAAGATTGGAGGCAAGCAGGGCAAGAGGGGCGAGACAGTAGGGCAAGAGGAGGACAGTAGGGCAAGATGGGGGACCAGTAGGGCAAGATGGGGGACAGTAGGACATATGGAGACAGTAGGGCAAGATTGGAGACAGTAGGGCAAGATGGAGACAGTTAAGGGAAAGATGGAGAAAGAAGGACAAGATGGGGACAAGTAGGCAGGATAGGAGACAGTAGCGGCAAGATGGGGACAGTAGGACAATGATGGAGGACGTTAGGGCAAGATGGAGACAGTAGGGCCAAGATGAGACAGTAGGGCAAGATGGAGACAGTAAGGAAAGATGGAGGAAAAAGGAACAAGATGGGGACAGTAGGGCAAGATGGAGACAGTAGGGCAAGATGGGGACAGTAGGGCAAGATGGAGACATTTAGGACAAAGATGGGACAGCTAGGGCAAGATGAGACAGTAGCGCCAAGAATGGAGACAGTATAGGGCAAAGATGGAGGCAGCAGGGGCAAGAGGGGAGGGCAGCAGGGCAAGAAGGGAGGACAGTAAGGGCAAGATAGATACAGTAGGGCAAGATGGAGGCAGCAGGGCAAGAGGGAGACAGTAGGGCAAGATGGAGCACATTTTAGGGGCAAGATGGGGGACAGTAGGCGACAAGATGGAGACAGTAGTGCAAGATGGAGACAGTAGGCAAGATTGGAGACAGTAGGAAAGGGATGGAGAAAGACGGACAAGATGGGGACAGTAGGGCCAAGATGGCGAGACAGTAGCGGAAAGATGGGGGACAGTAGGGGACAAGATGGTGGACAGTAGGACAAGATGGGGACAAGTTAGCAAGATGGAGACAGAGGGCAAGATTGGAGAAGTAGGGCAAGATGGGGACAGTAGGACAAAATGGAGACAGTAGGGCAAGGATGGAGACAGTAGGGCAGATTGGAGACAGTTAGGGAAAGATGGAGAAAAGAAGGACAAGATGGGGAACAGTAGGACCAAGATGGGACAGTAGGGCCAAGATGGAGAACAGTAGGACAAGCATGGGCGACAGTAGGACAAGATGGGGGACAGTAGGGCAATGATGGAGAACAGTAGGCAAGATGGGGACAGTAGGGACAAAATGGAGACAGTAGGGCAAGAGGAGACAGTAGGGCAAAGATGGCAGACAGTAGGAAAGATGGAGAAAAGAAGGACAAGATGGACAGTAGGGCAAGATGGAGGACAGCAGGGCAAGATGGAGAACAGCCAGGGCAAGATGGAGACAGTAGGCAAGATGGGGACAGTAGGCAACATGGAGGGACAGTTATTGACAAGATGGAGACAGTAGGCAAGATGGAGACAGTAGGGCAACATTGGAACAGTAGGACCAAAGATGGAGACCAGTGGGCAAGATGGAGACAGTAGGGCAAGATGCGAGACAGTAGGGACAAGATGGAGACAGTTAGGACAAGATGGAGACAGTAGGGCAGATGGAGACAGTAGGCAAGATGGGGACAGTGAGGGCAAATGGAGACAGTAGGGCAAGAGGAGACAGTAGGGCAAGATGGAGGACAGTAGGGCAAGGAGGAGAAAGTAGGGCAAGAATGGAGACAGTAGGACAGATGGAGAAGTAGGGCAAGATGAGGACATTAGGGCAAGATGGAGACAGTAGGCAAACTGGTTCCTCAGATGTATAAGACAAGCGGAAATTAAGAGTTCCAAGTAATTCAGTTTCCCCGTTCTCATCAACCAACTTCCCCCACGTGATAATAAAGGTCCCACCCCTTCTTGCTCATTCTCTTACTATTCACATAATTAAAAAGTAATTTAAGGATTTCTTTTTTACCCTAGCTGCCAATATCCCTTTCCCATCTCTATATTAGCTGCCTGATAGCTCCTTTTTTGTCCTGCTTTATTGCCCCCTTGCTACCCTGATGAAAGCCCCAGCTCCCCGAGCTAACTAAAATGCCCTAAAAGCAAGTTTTTCTTACCAACCCCGACACTAACACATCTATCCAACCATAAAGCTTTGGCTTAGCTCCGCCTTCTCTTGACTTAGCTCCGCCTTCCCTTTGCTTAGCTCCGCCTTCCCTTGGCTTAGCTCCGCCTTTCTGCTTACAAGGGGATCATAGTGACCTGTATATTTATTAAGGACTTCCCACTCCCCCCCTGGGTTTAACCCCGTGAGAAGCCTTTCCCAGTTTGATTACATAGCAGAGATGCCCCTAACTGGCACAGTTGCCCCCCTAACATTTAGTGCCTCAGTGAAAACCCTCAGACTGAGAATAAAAAATCTCCTTGCCCCGGCCCCCCATGTTGCCCCCCACATCCCCCCATGTCCTCCACATCCCCCCCGTGTCCCCCACATCCCCCCATGTCCCCCACATTCCCCCCCACATCCCCCATTGTTGGTCCCCCACATCCCCCCATGTCCCCCCACATCCCCCCATGTCCCCCACATCCGCCCCATGTCCCCCACGGTCCCCTCACACTCCCTGCTGCCTAACTGCCGCTAATCTCACAGGCCGGGGGGGGGGCAGTTGTGCCAAACATGGAGCCGCCAAAATCAGCGCCGAGTCGAAAGGTCGAGGAGACGCCATGACCTTTTCGCGGAGCAATTACTGAGTTTGGGTCGGGATTTTGATTTTTAATGTTCCTGACGCTCTCGCTGCACCGCGGGGCCCGTGTGTCTCCTGGGAGTCAGGATGTCTCGTTCCCTGTCACTCGGGAAAGTGCCAAGTGGGAAACTGAATGTTTCGCTGTTCTTCCCCTCAGGTAATAGAGCGCTGACACAAAATGGCGGTATGGGGGGGGCGCAGTGAATTTAATGTATTGTATTAGGGGCGGCAGGTTCCCCCCAAACTGAGGATTCAGGGTTGGATTGAAGGTGAATCTATGGGTCCCAACATGTGTGGGGGTAAATTAAGCAAAAACATAAGGAAACAGAAGGGCAAGATTGGGACAGTAGGGCAGATGGGACAGTTAGGGCAAGATGGAGGACAGTAGGGCAAGTGGGAGACCAAGTAGGGCCAAATGGAACCAGTAGGGCCAAGATGGAGACAGTAGGGCAAGATTGGAGGACAGTAGGGCAAGATGGGAGACAGTAGGGCAAAGATTGGAGACAGTAGGACAAAGAATAGGGACAGTATGGCAAGATGGAGACAGTAGGGCAAAGATGGAGGACAGTAGGGCAAGATGGAAGGACAGTAGGGCAGTGGGGACAGTAGGGCAAGATGGGAACAGTTAGGGAAAGATGGAGGACAGTAGGGCAATATGGAGACGTAGGCAAAGATGGCGCGACAGTAGGGCAAGATGGGAGACAGTAGGGCAAGATGGAGACAGTAGGGCAAGATGGAGACAGTAGGACAAGATTGGGGACAGTAGGGCAAGACGGAGACAGGTAGGCAAGATGGGGGACAGTAGGGCAAGATCGTGGACAGTGGGCAAAGATGAGGACAGTAGGGCAAGATGGGAGGACAGTAGGGCAAGACTGGGGACAGTAGGGCAAAGACGGGGGACAGTTAGGGCAAGATGGAGACAGTTAGGACAGATGGGGGACAGTAGGGCAAAGCAGGAGACCCAGTTAGGGCAGACGGGGAACAAGTTAGGGGCAAGACGGGGACATAGGGGCAAGACGGAGACAGAGGGCAAGACGGAGGGACAGCGTAGGGCAAGATGGGGACAGTAGGGCAAGATGGAGACAGTAAGGCAAGACTGAGACAGTAGGGCAAGACGGAGACAGTAGGGGCAGAAGATGGAGACAGAAGGGCAAGACGGAGACAGTAGAAACAAGATGGAAGACAGTAGACCAAGATGGAACAGTAGGGGCAAGATGGAGACAGTAGGCAAGGATGAAGGACAGCTAGGGCAAGATGAAGAACAGTGGGCAAGATGAAGACAGTTTAGGGCAGATTGAAGACAGTTTGGACAAATTAGGGACAGTAGGGGCAAGATGGATACAGTAGGGCAAGATGGATACGTAGAACAAGAGGAGATAGCTAGGGCAAAGATTGGATACAGTAGGGGCAAGATGGATACAGTAGAACAAGATGGAGATAGAGGGCAAGATGGGACAGTAGGGCAAGATTGGCAGACAGTAGGAACAAGAATTAGGGACAGTAGGGGCAAGATGGAGACAGTTAGGGCAAGATGATACAGTAAGAACAAGATGGAGATAGGTAGGGCAAGGATTGGAGGAAGTAGGGCAAGATGGAGACAGTAGGCGACAAGATGAAACAGTATGACAAGATGGAGACAGTTAGAACAGATGGAGACAGTAGCGGCAAGATGGAGACAGTAGGACAAGCATGGAGAACAGTTAGGGCAAGATTGGAGACAGGTAGGGCAGATGAAGGGACAGGTAGGGCAATATTTGGAAGACAGTAGGAACAAAGATGGAGACAGTAGGGCAGGGATGGAGGACCAGTAGGGCAAGATGGAGACAGTTAGGACAAGATGGGGACAGTAGGACAAGATGGAGACAGTAGGACAAGATTGGAGAACAGTAGAACAAGATGGAGACAGCTGAGGACAAGATGGAGACAGAACAAGATGGAGACAGTAGACCAAGATGAGACAGTAGGGCAAGATGGAGAACAGTAGGACAAGATGGAGACATTTAGGACAAGTGGAGACAGTAAAACAAGATGAGACAGTAGGACAAGATGGAGACAGTAGGACAAGATGGAGACAGTAGAACAAGATGGAGACAGTAGGGCAAGATGGAGACAGTAGGACAAGATAAAGAAAGTAGGGTGAGATGGAGAAAAAAAGGGGGTACACGACCAACTGACCAACTGACCCTATGACAATGCAGACAGGTAAGTGCACAGGTAACGCCTCCCCTGACTCACCTACTGACACTCGCCACGTGAGAGGCAAAACAAATCAGTTTTTGCTTGAGGCCGAACCATTGCCCTAAGCACATCTGTCTCTGCCCCGCCCTTCATTCATTAACCCTTTCACTTGCTGGGCGCATTAGGAGGAATGAAGGAGCCGCTCTGTCCCTTTAAATGAGCCGCACAGAAATCATTTTTTTCATTAGAAAGTGCGGAGTTTTGGCAGCTTCATTGTATCAATTATTTACAGAGCCGTAATGATTAATTAATCACGGTGCTATTGTGTAGAGAGAACGGAGCCGGGCACAGGGCGGCGCTGATCCAAATGTAATGAGCCCGGCTGCTTATAGTGAGGTTCTGCCCTGCGCTCCCTGCAATCAATGGGGGGCCACAGGCAGATCGGGGGTTAAGTTAAAGCAATAGAGACCCCCACCCTGGGGCTGAGCGGAATCGACTGCACTAAATACACAGAACTATTGGATTCTTCACGGCCCATAGGCAGAACCACAAGTAGTCATGTGACTAAGGATCCATTAGTGCCCAGGAAAGGGGCCCCAGGGAGCCAGAGACAAGGGGCAACTCTCCGGGCCCCTGGGGCACAAACCCCACAGATAAGGCACAGATACACCAAGAGGGAAATGCAAAGAATAATTAGTGACCACAGAGCTAACAATCTGCTCCAGGGGGGATCCCAAGACCAGACCATAACAATATGCCCAACTGGCTGCCTTTCTGTTGTTGCTGAACTATAACTCCCAGCAGGCAGAGAGCGGCCCGAGCAGGCAGCGGGGAGTTAATACCCGCCGTGTCTCTATTAGCATTACAGATGGGTTTGTGTGCGGCGGGCAGCGGGGCCCATCAATCCCCTGGCACAGGCTGGCGTACGCACGCTATAAAAGCCGCCAGTCGCGCCGCTGCCTGTGAGACACACATAGCGCCCTGTCGGAGGAATATGAATTCTTGTATCATATTGATCGGGTGACTTGTCTTACATAAGATATCGACCCGGGAGGCGAGGGTGGCGCGGAGACGCGTGGCACGGATCTCTTTATCAGGGCAGATAGCGGTGCCAGGCAGCTGCCACGGGGGTTACAATCTCTGACATTCAGCCGCCAGTTAGAGTGTGATTGGCAGGGGGCACAGGAGCTGCTTCATCCTCTAACAAGAACCATAAGGAATGTGGCATACGGGGCACAACCAGGGCACTACGGGCACCATTCAACCCAGTATCACTGCCACATGTTTGCCATTCAAACCAATGGGGGGTGCCAGCTGACTATAAGCCCCTCGTGCCATCAGCCTAAGCCTGGCATATGCCAATCAGGACTTCTCATCACTAAGTATTACTCAGTCTCCTATGTTATTGGCTGCTCCTCAGAGCTTACAATCTAGAACTGCTATGAGCAACCTGCTGTCTGAGTGAACTCAAACTCCCAGCATCCCCTGACAGTCGGAGGAAAGGTTGCTGGGTATTAAGGGGAGACCCTGCATGGCATTAGGCGCTGTTATGGGGCATCAGTGGGGCAGTCGGGAGAGAGAAGTGGCAGCGGGAAGGCCGATTCCGGTGGAGTTTTACTGTGTGTTTCAGCCAATCAATGAAGCTGGAAAGATATTGACTGAAAAGCTCCGTCTATAAATGTCACAGGGAACCTCTAGTGTTGCCCTTAGTGTGTCCTTTCCTGCACTTACCCCTCCCACCCCTCCCATGTAATCATCCCCACGGCATTAATTATCTGCTCCCTACTGTCCCCATCTTGCCCTACTGTCTCCATCTTGTCCTACTGTCCCCATCTTGCCCTACTGTCCATCTTGCCTAATGTTCCACTTTCCATCTTGCCCTACTGTCTCCATCTTGCCCTACTGTCTCCATCTTGCCCTACTGTCCCCATCTTGCCCTACTGTCCTACTGTCTGTCCTTACTGTCTCCGTCTTGTTCCTACTGTCTCCGTCTTGCCCTACTGTCTCCACTACTGCCTCTTGCCCTACTGTCTCCGTCTTGCCCTATGTCTCCATCTTGCCCTACTGTCCCTATCCGTCATTGTCCTACTGTCTCCGTCTTGCCGTCTCCACAACTGTCTCCACGCTACGTTCCATCTTGCCCACTGTCCCCATCTTGCCCTACTGTCTCCATCTTGCCCTACTGTCTCCGTCTACTGTCTCATCTTGCCCTAGTGTCTCCATCTTTGTCCCTTGCCCACTGTCCCCATCTGGCCCTACTGTCTCCATCTGCCCTGTGTCCATTCTTGCCCTACTGTCTCCATCTTGCCCTTACGTTCCCCATCTTGCTCCTACTGTCTATCTTGCCCTGTGTCTCTCATATTGCCCTACTTCCCCATCTTGCCCTACTGTCTCCATCTTGCCCACTGTCTCCATCTTGCCCTTACTGTCCCCATCTTGTCCTACATCTTGCCCTACTGTCTCCATCTTGCCCTTGTACTCCATCTTCCCTACGTCTAACATCTTGCCCTTAGCTGTCTCCATCTTGCCCTACTGTCCCCACTTTGCCCTACTGTCTCCATCTTGCTTGCCTACTGTCCCCATTCTTGCTCCTACTGTCTCCATCTTGCCCTACTGTCCCCATCTTTGCCCTACTGTCTTCCATCTCTGTCTTCCATCTTGCCCATACTTCTCCATCTTGCCCTACCTACGTGTCCCATCTTGCCCCTACTGTACCCCATCTTGCCCTACTGTCTCCTCTTTGCCCCTACTGTCCCCATCTCTACCATCTTGCCCTTGTGTCTCCATCTTTGCCCTACTGTCTCCATCTTGCCCTACTGTCTCCATCTTGCCCTACTGTACTCCATCTTGCCCTACTGTCCCATCTTGCCCTACTGTCTCCATCTTGCCCTACTGTCTCCATGCCCTTGCCCTTATCTGTCCCCCATCTTGTCCTACTGTCCCCATTTGCACCTACATTGCTCCCCACTTGCCCTACTGTCCCCATCTTGTCCTACTGTCTCCATCTTGCGTCTCCATCTTGCCCTACTGTCTCCATCTTGACACAATATGGAGAGAGGTGGATATGGGGGGGGATTCATTCAGTAAAGTAACTCATTTATGCAGCCCGAGGGGGGTATGTAGCAATAACAATGGGCCAAATGAGCAAATTTCTGCCCCTGTTTCTCCGTGGGATACAATAGACTGCGGCAGTCGGGGGGGGGGGGGGGGCTTCTATTTCTTGAGTGAAAAGCCTCTTGTCCTCTTAATTCTCTCTTAGATTTATTTTCCAAATGTGACCTGCACATTTATCCTGCAGTCCCTGGGGGCTCGTCGGGGGCCAATCAAAGCCAAGTATTGAGGGATTTTATTGGTCCCTCACTGAGACGCTCGGCAGTTAGAGACTCTCCGTAGCGAATGCGCCGCTGTACAGCTCGATGCACAGACATGGGGAGCAATGATTTGGGGACAGATTTGTGCTGAGTCGGTCGTTTCCGAGACCCCCCCACAATATCTGTACTTGGGCGGCCAACTCTCCTACCTCTGACCTTTTCTACTTACAGTTATATTGATGTGACAATTCGGCTCAATATGTAGAAAATGGTCAGTCTTGGGGCCACGAGGAACTGGCGGGGCCCATAACGAGCCAAATATCGATGTCTTTCTGGTATGAGCACAGGGTGCAGGATGAAGTTCCCCTGGGTGGGGGGCACTGCCAAGGGGAGTCAGTATGGGCAAGGTTAGCCAGACAGTCTCCATCTTGCCCTACTGCCTCCACCCTTCACTGCCTCTCCATCTTGCCCTACTGTCTCCATCTTGCCCTACTGTCCCCATCTTGCCCTACTGTCTCCATCTTGCCCTACTGTCCCCATCTTGCCCTACTGTCCCCATCTTGCCCTACTGTCCCATCTTGTCCACTGTCTCCATGTCTTGCCCTACTGTGCCCTACTGTGTCCTACTGTTTCCATCTGCCCTAATCTGTCTCCATCTTGTCCCTAACTGTCCCCATCTTGCCTACTGTCTCCATCTTGCCTACTGTCTCCATCTTTTTTCCATCTTTTGCCTTACTGTCCCCATCTTGCCCATCTTTCCTACTGTCCCCATCTTGCCCTACTGTCTCCATCTTGCCCTCTGCTGCCCTACTGTCCCCATCTTGCCTACTGTCTCCATCTTGCCCTTTGCCCTCCATCTTGCCCTACTGCCCCATCTTGCCCTACTGTCCCCACTTGCCCTGCCCATCTTGCCCTACTGTCCCCATCTTGCCCTACTGTCCCCATGCCCCACTGTCTCCATCTTGCCCTACTGCCTCCATCTTGCCCTACTGTCTGTCCCATCTTGCCCTACTGTCTCATGTTGCCCTACTGTCTCCATGTGCCCTTACTGTCCATCTTGCCCTATGTTTCCATCTTGCCCTACTGTCTCCATCTTGCCCTACTGCTACTGCCCTTACTGTCTCCATCTTGCCTACTGTCTGCCATCTTGCCCTTACTGTCTCCATCTTGCCCCTACTGTCTCTCCATCTCTTGCCCCTACTGTCCCCATCTTGCCCTACTGTCCCCATCTTGTCCTACTTGCCATCTTGCCCTACATTTCTTCATCTTGCACTACTGTCTCCATTTTGCCCTACTGTCCATCCTACTTGTCTCCATCTTGCCCTACTGTCTCCATCTTGCCCTACTGTTTCCATCTTGCCTTACTGTCTCCATCTTGCCTTACTGTCTCCATCTTGCCCTACTGTCTCCATCTTGCCCTACTGTCTCCGTCTTGCCCTACTGTCCCCGTCTTGCCTCTGATCTTGCCCTTACTGTCTCCGTCTTGCCCTAACTGTTCCGTTCTTGCCCTTACTGTCCCTCTTGCCCTACTGTCCCCGTCTTGCCCTACTGTCCCCGTTCTTGCCCCTTACTGTCCCCATCTTTTGCCCCTACTGTCTCCATCTTGTCCTACTGTCTCCATCTTGTCCTACTGTCTCCGTCTTGCCCTACTGTCCCCGTCTTGCCCTACTGTCCCCATCTTGCCCTACTGTCCCCATCTTGCCCTACTTTCTTCATCTTGCTCTACTGTCTCCATCTTGCCCTACTGTCTCCATCTTGCCCTACTGTTTCCATCTTGCCCTGCTGTAACTCATTTATGCAGGCCGAGGGGGGTATCCAGCCATAAGAATGGCCCAAATGAGCCCATTTCTGCCCCTCTTTCTCCGTGGGATACAATGTCGTTACGGGCAAGGTTGGCCAAACCATCTCCGGTGTGAGGAAATGAGGGTTCTGCCCCCCCCAACGAGCTCAGAGATTAACAAGAGAAACGATTTGATCTCATGAATTGCTCCTCAATTAAGTCTCATCTCTCTAACGAGCGCCCATAAAGTGCCGCCCCCCCCCCCCGGGCGCCCAGACGGAGTTCTCCAAGGTCAACTTTTCATGAAGCTTCACTTCCTCTCCCCAAAGCCTCTCGCTGCCAATCTCATATCGAACGTCCCTTTAATGGCCGCCTCTCCATTACCTTTAATTACCGGCCGATTGAGAGTTTTAATTAAATATGGGCGAAGGCTCTCATTAGCGGTTATTACCTTGGGAGAGCACTTACACGAGAGAGAGGTGCCGCGCACAAGGGAAATATTTCACTGGGGCTCTCGCCTGGGAAGATAAATGGCCGCAGGGC
Source organism: Xenopus tropicalis (assembly GCF_000004195.4). Taxonomy (NCBI): domain Eukaryota; kingdom Metazoa; phylum Chordata; class Amphibia; order Anura; family Pipidae; genus Xenopus; species Xenopus tropicalis. Next base: position 1,368,945 of record NC_030683.2, on the reverse strand, counting down.
TGACAATCTGACTTGCGCCGCTGGGAAACCATCCGTCACTCGCTGCCGCTCACGTTTATTTATCTCGGGGGCTGAAAGAGAGAAATTGCCCCTCGTGTCTCCCCGGCGCCTGAAATACATTCGCGTGACGTTTCCCGTAAAGAGATTTGATTTTCTGTGTTTGGGGCAGGACCCCCCACTACTTCCCCCGGCGCCACCCCAAACAATATCAGCATTATAAACATACAGGTCTAGTAACCCACGGCAACCCAACAGAAGGGCAACTCGTAAATAGATTCGATTTTCTGTGTTTGGGGCAGGACCGTCCCTTGTGGGCCAGCGCCCCCCACTACTTCCCCCGGCGCCACCCCAAACAATATCTGCATTATAAACATACAGGTCTAGTAACCCACGGCAACCCAACAGAAGGGCAACTCCTGGCTTGAAGCAAACACATCTGGCTGCTATGGGCACTTGTTAAGATATTGGGGGCCACCATTAGAAATCATAGGGCCCCGTACTATGTACTTAGCAGCCCCTCCCTCCCCAGTTATTAGCCAATGGCAATGGAACCTGCTGACTAAGAATAATGAGCTAAAAGGACATTCGCTAACTGATTCCATTTAATTCAGTTGCGTCTCATTGCATTCGGATTTTATGCGACAGTTTCCTGCGATTCAAAGGACAATAGAATGGGGGGGTCGCATTTCTCCAAATCTGAGAGCTGTGGGAATGAGCCCATTAGGGCAACACTGGGGGCAAGTCTGTACCTGGGCAGTAACTAATGGCAACCAATCAAATTGCATCTTTCATTGTTTGACCTGCAGCTGACTGAAACAAAACAATACCTGATTGGTTGCTATGGGTTACTGCCCTTTTGCAAATGTGCCCAATGTGTATAAATAAGCCCCACTGTTTCAGGGCATTTCCCTCATGAAAGGGGAAGGTCTCCCTGAAATTACCCTCCCCCGCATTAAAGGGACGGTACAGACGGGTCATTTCTAGCCCCACGCAGTTACCCCTCTGTACCCTGTTCTGGTATTGGGCGCTGGCACCCACTCTATCAGCTTGTTGCCCCCCATTCAGTTCCCCCAAAACCTATTTGTATCTATTTCTATTTATCCCCATTAACCCTAGCTGTGCCTTGTTACTGCTCTTTCCCCCAGAGGACCCCAACATAGTGGCAGTGACATTAGGGGGGCACTATTAGTAACGCAAGGCAGTAACCCCCCCCCGGAGAAACCGCAGAGCAGGCAATTTAATGAGACCCAGTCACTCGGTGACTAATTCCATTCGAGGAGCAATTGCGCCACTGATATCAATCTCCTCCGGGCAGAACAATGATGCACCGCTGTCAGTCTCGCGGGGTCTCTTGGGGCAGCATTCTCCCTCTCTGATTGCCCCTGAGCAGATGAGCCCACAGTTCAGCTATTAATACCCCTTTATTATTATTACGGCAAAGATGTAACCTCCACAAATCCCAGGGCAGTGATTGGCTGAAGCGGAATAATCACAGCGTTATTGCCCCCTTCCTACATCTCAGTCCCACGACCCCCACATCCCAGTTAAAAAATGATCTCCCCCAATCCCATCTCTTCCCAGCAGCCCCCCAATCACTATACAGAGTCTAGTAACTCATAGCAACCAATTAGCAGGTGGCATTTACTGTTCACCAAGTTAAAAGAAGATCTCTGATTGGTGGTTGCCAGATACTCATCATCATTTTCAGTTTTGGGGTGTTTAGGGTTCATGTCCCCCCTACTGTGGCCCAGGCTGGAAGGCTGGGTGCAATTCTGGTATCTATTTACCCAAAGTACTTGCCCTGGGCACTTGGCAGAGATGGGCACAGAGGGGTACCAGGGAGGGGTGCAGAGGACCTAGGGCTAAAATACAAATTCTTCTCACGAGAATTCTTCTCCGAGCCGCAATGATAAATACCCCCCCCCCCCCCCCATCACTGCCGAAAGGGACAAAGCAAAGAGATTTCATTCCTGGGAACATAAAAAGCTTCTCAGCCCTTGATTAAAGGGATCCCCCATGTGCCCCCAGGGCAGACAGATGGAGAGCGGCCGGGCCTGGCACCCCGAATGGCACCGACCCCCCCAACACAAGATGCCATCAGTCACTTAGTCCCACTCCCCCCAGCAGGGAGGCCATTGATCAAACCAACACCAGCGCCACATCTGTCCCACATCCCATGAATAAGTGAGATCCCCCCCGGCGCCACTAGCGGTACCACCTGCCCGACTGACAGCAACGGGGGGGCACTTACTCACATCCAGCCCCAACCTCTATATATTATACAGTTACTGTGTGTATAGGATATGGGGGTTACACTGTGCCTATATATTATACAGTTACTGTGTGTATAGGATATGGGGGTTACACCGTGCCTATATATTATACAGTTACTGTGTGTATAGGATATGGGGGTTACACTGTGCCTATATATTATACAGTTACTGTGTGTATAGGATATGGGGGTTACGCCTATATATTATACAGTTACTGTGTGTATAGGATATGGGGGTTACTGTGTGTATAGGATATGGGGGTAATTACATTAATTCAGCGCCTGCCCCTATTGGTACCACAGGATAATGAAGGAGTCAGGGGCCGGACTCAGTTGGGGGCGGTTCCTAACAAATCCCATCAATCTTGGGATTAAAGGGCAAGAAGTTCACTCTCACAATAAATCCCATCATTAGATTTGTGCCACAGCTGCCGTTCCAGACAGGGGCGTATTTCTCCCCCCCCCCCCGGGGCAGTACCATCAGCAGATCCATAAGGCCTGCGCTCGCTCTAATGAGACATAAATTCAGCCGCCAATAATCGCTGTACGTCTCAATTCGTGCGACTGGAACATTGCGCTGAGAGCGACTCCCTAGGGAGGAGGAGGATTACAGAGAAAAAATCTGCGCTACAACTCCCTGCGCTACAACTCCCTGCGCTACAACTCCCTGCGCTACAACTCCCTGCACCCCTGGCAGTTATTGGGCGGGTTGTGGATAATATTTAATGGCGCAGGGGCGGGGCTACCATACAATCCCATATATACCACCCTTCCAACTGGGCCAAGAGACCAATGTAATGAATCCTGCCAGTGTTATTGGGTCGGCAGTGCCAAGCAGCACCGGCACATTCTGGATCCATCAATCATTCCAAGGTCCTGCACTGCAGACAGGCCGACCAATAGGAAGCCGGCTCCCAAATCAGTATTATAGGGCAATAAATACTCATTGGATCACTCGTGCAACCAAACCACCATCCCATAATGACACTGTAATAGGCTCCTCCCCCAAGTTATTCCTGCAGCAGTTTATTGTGCATGTGGGGGCTGCCATACAGAATGGGGGTGGGGCTTATTGTGTATGTAAGGGGCTGCCATACAGAATGGGGGTGTGGCTTATTGTGTATGTGGGGGCTGCCATACAGAATGGGGGTGGGGCTTATATCACCCAGCTGCGCCGCTGCAGTTACAGTTGCGCCAGAGCCAAGCGCATTTATCTCTCTGAATAAAGGGAAACTCCTGACTTTCTGTGATGAGGGGAAAGGGCTGAAATCAGCGGCTCCTCTGCATTTCCATAATGACTGCGGCGCTGACTGCAACGGCGCCTGGTGCGGCAACTGCCCCTATTCTGCTGCATTCATGGCGCAACCCACAGGGGGGTCAGAAAGGGTCGGAGAGTGCATGAGAGTGCCAGGGGGTGGAAGGGACTTTAAGGGAGTGCAACTGAGTAAAAAAGAGTGCATGAAAGGGAGTAAAACACAGTGGAAGAGTGCAAGGGAGTGGGAGGGAGTGTGAGAGAGTGTGAGGGAGTAGAAGAGATTGTGAGGGAGTAGAAGAGAGTGTGAGGGAGTAGAAGAGAGTGTGATAGAGTAGAAGACAGTTCAAGGGAGTAGAAGAGAGAGCAAGGGAGTAGAATAGAGTGCGAGGGAGTAGAAGAGACTGTGAGGTAGTAGAAGAGACTGTGAGGGAGTAGAAGAGACTGTGAGGGTGTAGAAGAGAGTGTGAGGGAGTAGAAGAGAGTGTGATAGAGTAGAAGACAGTTCAAGGGAGTAGAAGAGAGAGCAAAAGGGAGTAAAGAAGTGTGAGGAGTAGAAAAGATGTGAGGAGTAGAAGAGAGTGTGAGGGAGTAGAAGAGAGTGTGAGGGAGTAGAAGAGAGTGCAAGAGAGTGTGAGGGAGTAGAAGAGAGTACAAGAGAGTGTGAGAGAGTAGAAGTGAGTGCAAGAGAGTGTGAGAGTGCATGGGAGTAGAAGAGAGTGCAGGAGGGTGTGAGAGAGTACAAGAGGGTGCAAGAGAGTGCATGGGAGTAGAAGAGAGAGCAAGGGAGTAGAATAGAGTGTGAGGGAGTAGAAGAGAGTGCAAGAGAGTGTGAGGGAGTAGAAGAGAGTGCAAGAGAGTGTGAGGGAGTAGAAGAGAGTGCAGAGAGTGTGAGAGAGTAGAAGTGAGTGCAAGAGAGTGTGAGAGTGCATGGGAGTAGAAGAGAGTGCAGGAGGGTGTGAGAGAGTACAAGAGGGTGCAAGAGAGTGCATGGGAGTAGAAGAGAGTGTGAGGGAGTAGAAGAGAGTGTGAGGGAGTAGAAGAGAGTGCAGACACAAAGAGACTGGGCCAGTCCATAACCAGTAGGGATTCCCGGTTGCTAGGGGGGATGAGGTGGGAGACGCGCTGGTTATGGAGTGAGAGTCGGACTCGCTGTACAAACAGTCGCCCCTGCGGCTCATTAAGCCCCAAACAAATTCTCCCTGATCCAAACCCGACTCTCTCCGGGCCACTCACGGCTCATTGGCACCGCGCACGTCTCGCCGCGTCCCGGAGACACATAACGATGGATTTTAGGGGAAAGTCATTCCGCGCCGCTCGATACATCAATAGGAATATTGGGTTAATGAAGCCTCCCCGGCGCCGCAATGACTTATGGGCCGGCAGGGTCCGGAATGGCAGCCCAGGGCTTTAGTTCTGCTGAGAGGGAGGGAAGATCCATATTTCCAGCTTTTTATTCACACTTTGTTGGACTCGTGGCGCCGAGCGGCCAATGAGAAACTGCTGAGCTGTGAAACGGGGGGGGGGCACCCCCTGTACCCCACTGGTACCTCCATGCACGGCCGGCTGCAAAGCATTCTGGGAGAAACTCTAGGTCACATTAATTCCACCTCTGATCGTTTGTAGCTTTATGGGCCCTTTGTGTGCGACTCACAAACCCGCAGCGGAACTGCCAGGAAACCCGGAAAAAAGCAAATTATCATCAAAACTGTGATTCTGCCCATAAAAATAATGAACTGATTCACATTCTGCTCAGCGCCAAAAGCTTGGCACCGGCACCGGTCAGCTCCGCAGTCTCTGCCAATGTCTGTACTGGCGCTGGTTCCGACTACTGAGTCCAATGTCTATATATATATTATATAGGCACAGTGTAACCCCCATATCCTATACACACAGTAACTGTATAATATATAGGTGTAACCCCCATATCCTATACACACAGTAACTGTATAATATATAGGCACAGCTTAACCCCCATATCCTATACACACTGTAACTGTATAATATATAAGCAACAGTGTAACCCCCATATCCTATACCACACAGTTAACTGTATAATGATAGGCACAGTGTAACCCCCATAATCCTATACACACAGTAACTGTATAATAGTAGGCACCCAAGTGTAACCCCCATATCCGATACACACAGTAACTGTATAATATATAGGACAGTGGTAACCCATATCCTATTACACCAAACAGTAACTGATATAATTATTAGGCACCAAGTGTAACTTCATATCCTTACACACAGTAACTGCTAGAATATAATAGGCACAAGTAACCCCCATATCCTATACAACACAGTTAACTGTATAATATATAGGCACGTGTAAACCCCCATATCCTAGACACACAGTAACTGTATAGATATATAGCCACAGTGTAACCCCCCAGTAATCCTTACACACAGTAACTGTATAATATTATAGGCACCGTGTAACCCCCCATTCCTATACACACAGTAACTGTAATAAATATATAGCACAGTTTGATAACCCCCATATCCTATACACACAGTAACTGCATAAATATATAGGCACAGTGTAAACCCCCATTAATTCCTATACACACATAACTGCCATAATATTAGCGCGTAACCCCCATATCCTATACACACAGTACTGCATAATATATAGGCGTAACCCCCATATCCTCATACACACAGTAACTGTATAAATATAGGCACAATGGAACCCCCAATCCTAACACACAGTAACTGTATAATATATAGCACAGTGTAACCCATATTCCTATACACACAGTAACTGTATAAATATAGGCCACAGTGTCAACCGCCCATATCCTATACACACGCAGTAACTGTTAATAATAGGCACAGTGTAAAACCCCCCATATCTCATTACAACACAGTAACTGATTAATACTATAGACAGTGTAACCCCATATCCTATTACACACAGTAACTGTATATTAATATATAGGCCCCCAAAAAAAAAAAAAACCAGTTTTGTTACCCCCCCCCCCCCCCCCCATTTTTTTTTTTTTTCCCCTATTACCACACAGTAACTGTATAATATATAGGTGTAACCCCCCATATCCTATACACACAGTAACTGTATAATAATAGGCACAGTGTAACCCCCATATCCTATACACACAGTAACTGATAAAATATATTTAGCACAGTTGTAACCCCCATATCCTATACACACAGTAACTGTACTAATACTTATATTCAGGCACAGCCTGTAACGCCCATTATCCTATACCCACAGTAACTGTATTAAAGTATATATGCACAGTGTAACCCCCATTATCCTATACACACAGTAACCTGCTATAATATATAGGTGTAACCCCCAAATCCTCATACACACAGTAACCTGCTAATAATTTATAGCACAGTGGAACCCCCATATCCTATTAGCCACAACAGTAACTGTATAAATATATAGGCAACAGTGTAACCCCCCATTCCTATAACACAGTAACTGTATAATATAAGCACAGTGAACCCCCATATCCTAACACACAGTAACTGCTATAATATATAGGCACAGTGTAACCCCCAATCTATACACACAGTAAACTGTATTAATATATAGGTGGTAACCCCCATTATCCTATACACACAGTAACTGTATTAATATATAGGCACTATTGTAAACCCCCATATCATACACACAGGTAACGTATAATATATAGACGTAACCCCCATATCCTATTACACACAGTAACTGTATAATATATAGACGTAACCCCCATATCCATACAACACAGTTAATCTGCAAATTATATAGGCGTTAACCGCCCATATCCTAGTACACACAGTAACTGTATAATATATAGGCACAGTGTAACCCCCATATCCTATACACACAGTAACTGTATTAATATATAGGCACAGTGTAACCCCATATCCTATACACCCCCCCCCCCCCCCCCACAACGAACTGTATAATATATGGCACAGTTAACCCCCATATCCTATACACACAGTTGAAACTGTATAATTATATAGGTGTACCCCCATATCCTTATACACAGTAAACTGTAATAATAGTATAGGCACCAGTGTAACCCCCATATCCTATACCACACAGTAACTGGTATAATTATATAGGCACACAGTGTAACCCCCATATCCTATTACACACAGTAACTGTTATATATAGGCCACAGTGTAACCCCATATCCTATACATACAGTAACTGTATATATATAGGCACAGTGTAACCCCCATATCCTATACACAAACAGTAACTGTATAATATATAGGCACAGTGTAACCCCCATATCCTATACACACAGTAACTGTATAATATATAGCACGGTTTGTAACCCCCCATTATCCTATACACCACAGTAAACTGTAAATATATAAGGCACAGGTGTAACCCCCATTATCCTATACCACACAGTAACGTATAATATATAGGCACCAGTGTAACCCCATATCCTATACACACATTAAACTGTATGAATATATAGCGTAACCCCCATACCTATACACACAGTAACTGTATAATATATAGCACAGTTTAAACCCCCCATATCCATACACACAGTAACGTGTATAATATATAGGCACAGTGTAACCCCATATCCTATACACACAGTAACTGTATAATATATAGCACGTCTGTAAACCCCCATATCCTATTAACACACAGTAAACTGTATAATATATAGGCACGCGTTTGTAACCCCCATATTCCTATACACACAGTAACTGCTAATAACTTATATAGGCGTAAACCCCATTATCCTATACACACAGTAACCTGTATAATAGATAGGCACAGTTGTAACCCCCATATCCTATACACACAGAACTGTTATAATAATAGGCACAGTGTAAAACCCCCATACCCTATACACACAGTAAACTGGTATAATATATAGGCGTAACCCCCATACCCATATACACACAGTAACTGTATAATATATAGGCGTAACCCCCATATCCTATACACACAGTAACTGTATAATATATAGCACAGTGTAACCCCCATATCCTATACAACCAGAACTGTATAATAATAGAGCACAGTGTAACCCCCATTACCTATTACCACACCAAGATACTGTATAATATATAGGCGTTAACCCGCGCATACCCCTATACACACAGTAGACTTATTAATATATAGACGTAACCCCCATTATCCCTATACACACATGAACTGTATAACTAGATAGCACAGTGTAACCCCCCATATTTTCCTTATACACACAGTAACTGTATAATATATAGGCACAGTGTAACCCCACATATCCTATTACGTTACACAGTAACTGTAGAATTATATAGGCACGGTGTGAACCCCCATATCCTATACACACCGTAACTGTATAATTGTAGGACGTAACCCCCAATCCTATACACACAGTAACTGTATAAATATATAGGGCACCAGTGTAAAAACCCCCATATCCTATACACACAAGTAACGGTTATAATATATAGGCACAGTGTAACCCCCATTAACCTATACACCGCGTAACTGTAATAATAATATGAGGCAACAGTGTAACCCCCATATCCTATTACACACAGTAAAACTGTATAATATATTAGGACAGGTAAACCCCCACTATCCTATACACACAGTTAACTGTATAATATATAGGCACAGTGTAACCCCATATCCTATAACACACGTAACTGTTAGACTAATATGAGGCACAGTGTAACCCCCATTCCTATACACACTTAGTAACTGTAAATAATATAGCACAGTGTAACCCCCATACCCTATACACACAGTAACTGTATAATATGATATGTGCACTGGGTGTAACCCCCATATCTCTATACACAGCAGTAAAAACTGTTATAATTATATGGCACGCGTGTAACCCCCATATCTATACCACACAGTAACTATATAATATAGAGCCACAGGGACAGTACCGTATATGATTGGGGTTCCTGTGTTGGGCTCGTCCCTGGCATTACAAACTGCACAGGGAGTTGGATCTGGAGGTTTTGCTCCATTTGTCTGTATCACAGGAACCAAGGAGAATCCAATGACAGGAGGGTGACGGTGCCGGCTGATCATGTGATGGATGTTCTGGAACTGGGCGGCCCAAAGCAAATGGAAGGCACCCAGCAGGAACGTGAGGGTAAATCTCTCCCACCCATCAGTCTGTCTGGGCCCAAGGTGACACAAAGTGACCCAACCCCCCCTTGGGCCCAATTCTATATCCCACTGTGTGCTGGGGGGGGGGGCAGAACCAGGGGTGACTGCTCCAGGCTGTACATTTGGGGCGACCCACAGTGCAGGGAATAGATGTAAAGTCCATATAGTGCAGGGATGGGACCTATTATCCAGAACTGGTACCAGGGATCGGATCTCAGAACCTCAGAGCTACAGAGAAACATTGCGACTCCCCAGTCCCTTAATACGGGTTTTGTTCTGAAAATCCTGCAGAATTTAAAACATGATTTTTGACCCCCAAAACCCAATAAACGATCCATTTCTGTGGGTTTTACTGTGGGACCATCAGAACCGGACTCGGCAGAACCGTTACAGTTACAGGAGGAGAAAAGGGCAAATTTGGGTGCAAACAGGGAAATGTCAGTATCTACGATTTGATTGGCCGAGACGCTCGCAGTAGCGCAGTCTGTAATTCAGCCAATCGGCTGGCAGGAAGCTGTGGGGTCGGCTACAATTGGCAGTAGTCGCAACTGATTTAAAGCTGCAACAAATCAATCAATAAATAACCTGGCGCTTTGTTAATTAACCCTGAAATCCCCACGCTGGGCGTTGCAAGTTACTAACGTGAGGATAAGTGGGAGGGGCAAGTAAGTGTCAATCACTGGCGCTCAAAGGGTTACTTTCTTTTTATGGTTTATTGATAATAAAACTAATAACGATGAATAATAATGAGCCGAACTGGTTCCCACGGCGATGAGAGGGGAATCCCCCCCCCGGGAAGCGAAAACTCACTGTCACTTAGTGGGAAATTAAACTGCCGTCTCACTAATTGGCCCCCAGTGAGTGCGGGGCCCGGGGGTGCCACTCAGATTAATTGACTGAATCTGACATTAACCCTTCAAGCGCTGAGAGTCAGTTAAACCTATAGTTTCAGGCTTCCTGCTGCACAACCTGTATATTAGTGATGTGCGGTAACCCCCGGCCGCCCCTAACCCCCCAATCCTTAACCCCCGGCCGCCCCTAACCCCCCAATCCTTAACCCCCGGCCGCCCCTAACCCCCCAATCCTTAACCCCCGGCCGCCCCTAACCCCCCAATCCTTAAACCCACTGGCCGCCCTAACCCCAATCCTTAACCCGGCCGGCCCCAACCCCCCAATCGCTTAACCCCCGGCGCCCCCTAACCCCCAATCTTAACCCCCGGCCGCCCCTAAACCCCCCCGAATCCTTAACCCCCGGCCCGCCCCTAACCCCCAATCCTTAACCCCGGCCGCCCCTTAAACCCCCCAAATCCTTAACCCCGCCGCCCCCTAATCCCCCCAAATTCCTTAACCCCCGGCCGCCCAACCCCCCCAATTCCTTAACCCCCGGACCGCCCCTAACCCCCCCAATCCTAAACCCCCGGCCGCCCCCTAACCGCCCAATCCTTAAACCCCGGCCGCCCCTAACCCCCCAATCCTTAACCCCCGCCGCCCCAACCCCCCAATCCTTAAAACCCCCCGGCCGCCCCTAACCCCCAATCCTTAAACCCCGGCCGCCCTATACCCCAATCCTTAACCCCGGCCGCCCCTAACCCCCCATCCTTAACCCCGGCCGGCCCTTAACCCCCCAATCCTTAACCCCCAGCCGCCCCTAAACCCCCCAATCTTAAACCCCCAGCCGCCCCTAACCCCCCAATCCTTAAACCCGGCCCGCTCCCTAACCCCCCAATCCTTAACCCCTTGCCAAACCCTAACCCCCCAATCCTTAACCCCCACCTGACCATAACCAGTGGAACCTTAACCCCCACCCACCCTGTACCTGTAGTTTCTTGCTATTTCTGCACCTTGGGGGGCAGGGGGTGCATTTTGCCCCAGTCTGAGCAACACCCAATCCTAACCTGCTAAAGTTGCCCAATTTGAACCCTAAGCCGCCCAATCTGTGGGTATTTGGGTGCTGTGTAGGTTGTACATAGAAATTAACTCTCTCAGTGTCAGGGACTGTTTACTGTCCAAAAATTGATACAGATTAACTCTTTCTATACTGGATATGTGCATGTTTCAACAGCACTTTAAGTGTTAATATCTACACCAAGTGTAACAGAGACTGTCAGGGATGCTGGGAGTTGTAGTTCAATGTCAGTTTCTGAAGCCGGGGGATTCTGCCGTGGGGGGGCTTTTCCCATTGACCAGTGAGAAGCTGCTTCTCACCGTGACCATCGGCCAATCATTTGGCTCCGGAACAGAAGTTGTTTATCGTTCGCGCTAAATCGCTCGCCGGCGCCGCATGTTAATGAGCCAAATTCAATTTGTCCGACAAACGGTTTCATCTCGTCCGATAAAGAGATAAATACTCGCCTCGGCCAATGGCAGCGGCTTTAGCCATCAGTAACGAGCAAGGCCCTAACGAGAGAGACAGATTAACCCCTTCAGCTGATACATTTCATCATCATTTAACTCCTTCCCACCCACAGACCTGTCTGTGCCACACTGATACCCGCAGGGCATGAATCCCAATCAGGGCGGAGCTTCTGCAGAGGGGGAGGGGCAATAGGAAGACAAGATTGGGGAGCAATCACAAGAACGAGGGGCCACTATTGGGGTCTAATGTCCCATGTGACAGGCCCTGAGAGATTTAACTGCTTAATTGCCAATGGAACTGACATCACTGTTTTTAGGGTTAAATATACCTGGGGGGGTGGGATCTCGCACATGGACCCCCGCCCCCCCCCGTACCCTGTTTGTCTGAGTCTCACTGCGTCTGGCCGGCGGATGCACAAGAGTCATTTATATCAGTTGGTGCCAAGGCCCAGTGCCCAGTCTGCTCGGTGCCAAAGAGCTCGGCGCCGGGGGATTATGGGTCGGAATCAATCGGGAGGAAAAACTTCTACTGAAACAGTCACAAAGTCCACAGACTCAATCCAACCCAACAAGGGGGGCAATAGTAACCCAACCCAACAAGGGGGGCAATAGTAACCCAACCCAACAAGGGGGGCAATAGTAACCCAACCCAACAAGGTGGGGCAATAGTAACCCAACCCAACGAGGGGGGCAACAGTATCCAATAACCCAACAAGGGGGGCAATAGTAACCCAACCCAACAAGGGGGCAATAGTAACCCAACCCAACGATGGGGGCAACAGTAACCCAACCCAACAAGGGGGGCAAATAGTAACCCAAACCCAAACGAGAGAGGCAACAGTATCCCAACCCAACAAGGGGGGCAATAGTAAACCGCAAACCCAACGAGGGGGGCAACAGTATCCCAACCCAACAAGGGGGGCAATAGTAACCCAACCCAACAAGGGGGCAAAGTAACCCAACCCAACAAGGGGCAATAGTAACCCAACCCAACAAGGGGGGCAATAGTAACCCAACCCAACGAGGGGGGCAACAGTAACCCAACCCAACGAGGGGGGCAACAGTATCCCAACCCAACAAGGGGGGCAATAGTAACCCAACCCAACAAGGGGGGCAATAGTAACCCAACCCAACAAGGGGGGCAATAGTAACCCAACCCAACGAGGGGGGCAACAGTATCCCAACCCAACAAGGGGGGCAATAGTAACCCAACCCAACGAGGGGGGCAACAGTAACCCAACCCAACAAGGGGGGCAATAGTAACCCAACCCAACAAGGGGGGCAATAGTAACCCAACCCAACAAGGGGGGCAATAGTAACCCAACCCAACAAGGGGGGCAACAGTAACCCAACCCAACAAGGGGGGCAATAGTAACCCAACCCAACAAGGGGGGCAATAGTAACCCAACCCAACAAGGGGCGCAACAGTAACCCAACCCAACAAGGGGGGCAATAGTAACCCAACCCAACGAGGGGGGCAACAGTATCCAAACCCAACAAGGGGGCAATAGTAACCCAACCCAACAAGGGGGGCAATAGTAACCCAACCCAACGATGGGGGCAACCGTACCCAACCCAACAAGGGGGGAATAGTAACCCAACCCAACGAGAGAGGCAACAGTTATCCCAACCCAACAAGGGGGGGCAATAGTAACCCACCCGAACGAGGGGGCAACAGTATCCAACCCAACAAGGGGGGGCAATAGTAACCCAACCCAACAAGGGGGCAATAGTAACCCAACCCAACGAGGGGGGCAACAGTAAATCCCAACCCAACAAGGGAGGCAATAGTAACCCAACCACACGAGGGGGGCAACAGTAACCCAACCCAACAAGGGGGCAATAGTAACCCAACCCACGAGGGGACAACAGTAACCCAACCCAACGAGGGGCACAATAGTAACCCAACCCAACAAGAAGGGCAATAGTAACCCAACCCAACAAGGGGCGCAATAGTAACCCTACCCAACAAGGGGGGCAATAATAACCCAACCCAACAAGGGGGGCAATAGTAACCCAACCCAACAAGGGGCGCAATAGTAACCCAACCCAACAAGGGGCGGCCAATAGTAACCCAACCCAACAAGGGGGCAATAGTAACCCAACACGAGGGGGGCAACAGTAACACAACCCAACAAGGGGCGCAATAGTAACCCAACCCAACAAGGGGGGCAATAGTAACCCAACCCAACAAGGGGAGCAATAGTAACCCAACCCAACAAGGGAGGCAACAGTAACCCAACCCAACGAGGGGCACAATAGTAAACCTACCCAACAAGGGAGGCAACAGTAACCCAACCCAACAAGGGGCGCAATAGTAACCCAACCCAACAAGGGCGGCAATAGTAACCCAACCCAACAAGGGGGCAACAGTAACCCAACCCAACGAGGGGCACAATAGTAAACCTACCCAACAAGGGGCGCAATAGTAACCCAACCCAACAAGGGAAGCAACAGTAACCCAACCCAACGAGGGGCACAATAGTAAACCTACCCAACAAGGGAGGCAACAGTAACCCAACCCAACGAGGGGCACAATAGTAAACCTACCCAACAAGGGGCACAATAGTAAACCAACCCAACAAGGGAGGCAACAGTAACCCAACCCAACGAGGGGCACAATAGTAAACCTACCAAACAAGGGAGGCAACAGTAACCCAACCCAACGAGGGGCACAAAAGTAAACCTACCCAACAAGGGAGGCAACAGTAACCCAACCCAACAAGGGGCGCAATAGTAACCCTACCCAACAAGGGAGGCAACAGTAACCCAACCCAACGAGGGGCAACAATATTACCTACGCCAACAGGGGCGCAATAGTAACCCAACCCACAAGGGAGGCAACAGTAACCCAACCCAACGAGGGGCACAATTAGTAAACCTACCACCAACAAGGGAGGCAACAGTAACCCAAGCCCAACGAGGGGCACAATAGTAAACTACCCAAACAAAGGGCACAATAGTAAACCTACCCAACAAGGGAGGCAACAGTAACCCAACACAACGAGGGGGCCAAAACAATAGTAAACCTAAACCCCCAACAAGGGAGACCAAAAAACAAAAGTAACCCAACCCAACGAGGGGCAGAACAAAAGTAAACCTACCCAACAAGGGAGGCAACAGTAACCCAACCCAACAAGGGGCGCAATAGTAACCCTACCCAACAAGGGAGGCAACAGTAACCCAACCCAACGAGGGGCGCAAAAGTAAACCTACCCAACAAGGGAGGCAACAGTAACCCAACCCAACAAGGGGCGCAATAGTAAACCAACCCAACAAGGGAGGCAACAGTAACCCAACCCAACGAGGGCCGCAATAGTAAACCTACCCAACAAGGGGCGCAATAGTAACCCAACCCAACAAGGGCGCAATAGTAACCCTACCCAACAAGGGAGGCAACAGTAACCCCAACCCCAACAGGGGCGCAATAGTAACCCTACCCAACAAGGGGAGGCAACAGTAACCCAACCCAACCAGGGGCGCAATAGTAACCCTACCCAACAAGGGAGGCAACAGTAACCCAACCCAACCAGGGGCGCAATAGTAACCCTACCCAACAAGGGAGGCAACAGTAACCCAACCCAACAAGGGGTGCAATAGTAACCCAACCCAACAAGGGAGGCAACAGTAACCCAACCCAACGAGGGGCGCAATAGTAAACCTACCCAACAAGGGGCGCAATAGTAACCAAACCCAACAAGGGAGGCAACAGTAACCAAACCCAACGAGGGGCGCAATAGTAAACCTACCCAACGAGGGGCGCAATAGTAAACCTACCCAACAAGGGGCGCAATAGTAACCCTACCCAACAAGGGAGGCAATAGTAACCCAACTCAACAAGGGGCGCAATAGTAACCCTACCCAACAAGGGAGGCAACAGTAACCCAACCCAACAAGGGGCGCAATAGTAACCCAACCCAACAAGGGAGGCAACAGTAACCCAACCCAACAAGGGGCGCAATAGTAACCCTACCCAACAAGGGAGGCCAGTAACCAAACCCAACAAAGGGGCGCAATAGTAACCCTACCCAACAAGGGAGGCAACAGTAACCCAACCCAACAAGGGGCGCAATAGTAACCCAACCCAACAAGGGAGGCAACAGTAACCCAACCCAACAAGGGGCGCAATAGTAACCCTACCCAACAAGGGAGGCAACAGTAACCCAAACCAACAAAGTGGGAAACATTAACCCAACCCAACGAGAGGGGCAAAAGTAACCAAACCCAACGGAGGGCGCAATAGTAAACCTACCCACAAGGGCGCAATAGTAACCAAACCCAACAAGGGAGGCAACAGTAACCAAACCCAACGAGGGGCGCAATAGTACCTACCCAACGAGGGGCGCAATAGTAGACCAAAACCCAACAAGGGAGGCAACAGTAACCAAACCCAACGAGGGGCGCAATAGTAAACCTACCCAACAAGGGGCGCAATAGTAACCAAACCCAACAAGGGAGGCAACAGTAACCAAACCCAACGAGGGGCGCAATAGTAAACCTACCCAACGAGGGGCGCAATAGTAAACCAACCCAACAAGGGGCGCAATAGTAACCCTACCCAACAAGGGAGGCAATAGTAACCCAACTCAACAAGGGGCGCAATAGTAACCCTACCCAACAAGGGAGGCAACAGTAACCCAACCCAACCAGGGGCGCAATAGTAACCCTACCCAACAGGGGAGGCAACAGTAACCCAACCCAACAAGGGGCGCAATAGTAACCCAACCCAACAAGGGAGGCAACAGTAACCCAACCCAACAAGGGGCGCAATAGTAACCCTACCCAACAAGGGAGGCAACAGTAACCAAACCCAACAAAGGGGCGCAATAGTAACCCTACCCAACAAGGGAGGCAACAGTAACCCAACCCAACAAGGGGCGCAATAGTAACCCAACCCAACAAGGGAGGAAACAGTAACCCAACCCAACAAGGGGCGCAATAGTAACCCTACCCAACAAGGGAGGCAACAGTAACCCAAACCAACAAAGTGGGAAACATTAACCCAACCCAACGAGAGGCGCAATAGTAACCAAACCCAACGAGGGGTGCAATAGTAACCCTACCCAACAAAGGAGGCAACAGTAACCCCACCCAACGAGGGGGAAAATAATAACCCAACCCAACAACGGGCACAATACTAACCCCACCAAACGAGGGGCGCAATAGTAACCCAACCCAACAAGGGGCGCAATAGTAACCCAACCCAAGAAGGGGAGCAACAGTAACCCAACCCAACGAGGGGAGCAACAGTAACCCAACCCAACAAGGGGAGCAACAGTAACCCAACCCAACGAGGGGAGCAACAGTAACCCTACCCAACGATGGGTGCAATAGTAACCCTACCCAATGAGGGGCGCAATAGTAACCCAACCCAACGAGGGGAGCAACAGTAACCCAACCCAACGAGGGGAGCAACAGTAACCCAACCCAACGAGGGGAGCAACAGTAACCCAACCCAACGAGGGGAGCAACAGTAACCCAACCCAACGAGGGGAGCAACAGTAACCCTACCCAACGATGGGTGCAATAGTAACCCTACCCAATGAGGCGCAATAGTAACCCACCCAACCGAGGGGGCAAACAGTAACCCAACCCAATGAAGGGAGCAACAGTAACCCAACCCAATGAGGGGAGCAACAGTAACCCAACCCAATGAGGGGAGCAACAGTAACCAAACCCAATGAGGGGAGCAACAGTAACCAAACCCAATGAGGGGAGCAACAGTAACCCAACCCAACGAGGGGAGCAACAGTAACCCAACCCAACGAGGGGAGCAACAGTAACCCAACCCAACGAGGGGAGCAACAGTAACCCAACCCAACGAGGGGAGCAACAGTAACCCAACCCAACGAGGGGAGCAACAGTAACCCAACCCAACGAGGGAGCAACAGTAACCCAACCCAACGAGGGGAGCAACAGTAACCCAACCCAACGGGGGAGCAACAGTAACCCAACCCAACGAGGGGAGCAACAGTAACCCAACCCAACGAGGGGAGCAACAGTAACCCAACCCAACGAGGGGAGCAACAGTAACCCAACCCAATGAGGGGAGCAACAGTAACCCAACCCAATGAGGGGAGCAACAGTAACCCAACCCAACGAGGGGAGCAACAGTAACCCAACCCAACGAGGGGAGCAACAGTAACCCTACCCAACGAGGGGTGCAATAGTAACTCTACCCAACGAGGGAGCAACAGTAACCCAACCCAACGATGGGTGCAATAGTAAATCCTACCCAATGAGGGGCGCAACAGTAACCCAACCCAACGAGGGGAGCAACAGTAACCCAACCCAACGAGGGGAGCAACAGTAACCCAACCCGAACGATGGGTGCAATAGTAACCCTACCCAATGAGGGCGGCGCAATAGTAACCCAACCAAACGAGGGGGGCAACAATACCCAACCCAACGAGGGGCGCAACAGTAACCCAACCCAACGAGGGGCGCAACAGTAACCCATCCCAACGAAGGGGGCAACAGTAACCCAACCCCACGAGGGCGCAACAGTAAACCAACCCAACGAGGGCCAAATAGTAACCCAACCCAACGAGGGGGGAAACAATAACCCAACCCAACGAGGGGCGCAACAGTAAACCACAACAAGGGGCAAAACAGTAACCCAACCCAACGAGGGGCGCAATAGTAACCAACCCCAACGAGGGGGGAAACAGTAAAACCCCAACCCAACGAGGGGCGCAATAGTAACCCTACCCAACAAGGGAGGCAACAGTAACCCTACCCAACGAGGGGCGCAATAGTAACCCTACCCAACAAGGGGGCAAACAGTAGCCCTACCGAACGAGGGAGGAAACAGTAACCCAACCCAACGAGAGGGGCAACAGTAACCCAACCCAACGAGGGGCACAATAGTAACCCTACCCAACAAGGGAGGCAACAGTAACCCAACCCAACGAGGGGCACAATAGTAACCCTACCCAACAAGGGAGGCAACAGTAACCTACCCAACGAGGGGCGCAATAGTAACCCTACCAACAAGGGAGGCAACGTAAAACCGCAACCCAACGAGGGGACAAGTAGTAACCCTACCCAACAAGGTGACAACAGTAACCCAACCCAATGAGGGGCCGCATAGAAACCCTACCAAACGAGAGGCGGCCAATAGTAACCCTACCAAACGAGAGGCGCAATAGTAACCCAACCCAACAAGAGGAGCAATAGTAACCCAACCCAACGAGGGGCGCAATAGTAACCCTACCAAACGAGGGGCGCAATAGTAGCCCCACCCAACAAAGGGGGCAACAGTAACCCACCCAATGAGGGGAACAATAGTAACCCAACCCAACAGAGGGCGCAATAGTAACCCAACCCAACGAGGGGGAAAATAATAACCCAACCCAACAAGGGGCACAATACTAACCCCACCAAACGAGGGGCGCAATAGTAACCCAACCCAACAAGGGGCGCAATAGTAACCCAACCCAATGAGGGGAGCAACAGTAACCCAACCCAACGAGGGGAGCAACAGTAACCCAACCCAACGAGGGGAGCAACAGTAACCCAACCCAACGAGGGGAGCAACAGTAACCCTACCCAACGATGGGTGCAATAGTAACCCTACCCAATGAGGGGCGCAATAGTAACCCAACCCAACGAGGGGAGCAACAGTAACCCAACCCAACGAGGGGGCAACAGTAACCCAACCCAACGAGGGGAGCAACAGTAAACCCACCCAACGAGGGGAGCAACAGTAACCAACCCAACGAGGGGAGCAACAGTAACCCTACCCAACGATGGGTGCAATAGTAACCCTACCCAATGAGTGGCGCAATAGTAACCCAACCCAACGAGGGGAGCAACAGTAACCCAACCCAATGAGGGGAGCAACAGTAACCCAACCCAATGAGGGGAGCAACAGTAACCCAACCCAATGAGGGGAGCAACAGTAACCCAACCCAACGAGGGGAGCAACAGTAACCCAACCCAACGAGGGGAGCAACAGTAACCCTACCCAACGATGGGTGCAATAGTAACCCTACCCAACGAGGGGAGCAACAGTAACCCAACCCAACGATGGGTGCAATAGTAACCCTACCCAATGAGGGGCGCAACAGTAACCCAACCCAACGAGGGGAGCAACAGTAACCCAACCCAACGAGGGGGCAACAGTAACCCAACCCAACGAGGGGAGCAACAGTAACCCAACCCAACGAGGGGAGCAACAGTAACCCAACCCAACGAGGGGAGCAACAGTAACCCAACCCAACGATGGGTGCAATAGTAACCCTACCCAATGAGGGGCGCAATAGTAACCCAACCAAACGAGGGGGGCAACAGTAACCCAACCCAATGAGGGGCGCAACAGTAACCCAACCCAACGAGGGGCGCAACAGTAACCCAGCCCAACGAAGGGGGCAACAGTAACCCAACCCAACGAGGGGCGCAACAGTAAACCAACCCAACGAGGGGCACAATAGTAACCCAACCCAACGAGGGGGGAAACAATAACCCAACCCAACGAGGGGCGCAACAGTAAACCAACCCAACAAGGGGCAAAACAGTAACCCAACCCAACGAGGGGCGCAATAGTAACCCAACCCAACGAGGGGGGAAACAGTAACCCAACCCAACGAGGGGCGCAATAGTAACCCTACCCAACAAGGGAGGCAACAGTAACCCTACCCAACGAGGGGCGCAATAGTAACCCTACCCAACAAGGGAGGCAACAGTAGCCCTACCGAACGAGGGGGGAAACAGTAACCCAACCCAACGAGAGGGGCAACAGTAACCCAACCCAACGAGGGGCACAATAGTAACCCTACCCAACAAGGGGAGGCAACAGTAACCCAACCCAACGAGGGGCACAATAGTAACCCTACCCAACAAGGGTGGCAACAGTAACCCAACCCAATGAGGGGCGCAATAGAAACCCTACCAAACGAGAGGCGCAATAGTAACCCTACCAAACGAGAGGCGCAATAGTAACCCAACCCAACAAGAGGAGCAATAGTAACCCTACCAAACGAGAGGCGCAATAGTAACCCTACCAAACGAGGGGCGCAATAGTAGCCCCACCCAACAAAGGAGGCAACAGTAACCCAACCCAATGAGGGGAACAATAGTAACCCAACCCAACGAGGGGCGCAATAGTAACCCAACCCAACGAGGGGCGCAATAGTAACCCTACCAAACGAGAGGCGCAATAGTAACCCAACCCAACAAGAGGAGCAATAGTAACCCTACCAAACGAGGGGCGCAATAGTAGCCCCACCCAACAAAGGAGGCAACAGTAACCCAACCCAATGAGGGGAACAATAGTAACCCAACCCAATGAGGGGAACAATAGTAACCCAACCCAACGAGGGGCGCAATAGTAACCCTATGCAACAAGGGGCACAATAGTGACCCTACCAAATAAAGGGGGCAACATTCACCCAATCCAATGAGGGGCGCAATAGTAACCCTACCCAACGAGGGGAACAAGAGTAACCCAATCCAACGAGGGGGGCAATAGTAACCCTACCCAACGAGGGGGGCAATAGTAACCCTACCCAACGAGGGCATAAGAGTAACCCAATCCAACGAGGGGAGCAATAGTAACCCAACCCAATGAGGGGAGCAATAGTAAACCTACCCAACGAGGGGAGCAATAGTAACCCAACCCAACGAGGGGAGCAATAGTAACCCAACCCAACGAGGGGAGCAATAGTAAACCTACCCAACGAGGGGAGCAATAGTAACCCAACCCAACGAGGGGAGCAATAGTAAACCTACCCAACGAGGGGAGCAATAGTAACCCTACCCAACGAGGGGAGCAATAGTAAACCTACCCAACCCCCACAGAGAGTCGGAACTGAGACAAGTTATGGGGCTCATTCTCCTGCGCTGGGGAATTAAAGCCAACTGGGCAGCGAGGAAATAAATACACCCACATACCCATTATTACTATATACACCCACATACCCGGCAGTACTATATACACCCACATACCCGGCAGTACTATATACACCCACATACCCGGCAGTACTATATACACCCACATACCCGGCAGTACTATATACACCCACATACCCATTATTACTATATACACCCACATACCCATTATTACTATATACACCCACATACCCGTCAGCACTATATACAACACATACCCATTATTAACTATATAACACCCACATACCCATTATTACCTATATACACACCCCACAAACCGCAGTACTAATACACCCACATACCCGGCAGTACTATATACACCCACATACCCGGCAGTAATATATACACAGGCACATACCCGGCAAAATTACTATAACACAGGCACATACCCGGCAGTACTATATACACCCACATACCCGGCAGTACTATATACACAGGCACATAACCCCGGCATTACTATATACAAAGGCACATACCCGGCATTACTATATACACAGGCACATACCCGGCAGTACTATATACACCCACATACCCGGCATTACTATATACACAGGCACATACCCGGCAGTACTATATACACCCACATACCCGGCAGTACTATATACACCCACATACCCGTCAGCACTATATACACCCACATACCCATTATTACTATATACACCCACATACCCGGCAGTACTATATACACCCACATACCCGGCAGTACTATATACACCCACATACCCGGCAGTACTATATACACAGGCACATACCCGGCATTACTATATACACAGGCACATACCCGGCAGTACTATATACACAGGCACATACCCGGCAGTACTATATACACAGGCACATACCCGGCAGTACTATATACACAGGCACATACCCGGCATTACTATATACACAGGCACATACCCGGCAGTACTATATACACCGGCCCAACATACCCGTCAGTACTATATACACCCACATACCCGGCATTACTATATACACAGGCACATACCCGGCAGTACTATATACACCCACATACCCGTCAGTACTATATACACAGGCACATACCCGGCAGTACTATATACACAGGCACATACCCGTCATTACTATATACACCCACATACCCGGCAGTACTATATACACAGGCACATACCCGACATTACTATATACACCCACATACCCGGCATTACTATATACACAGGCCACATACCCGGCAGTACTATATACACCCACATACCGTCATACTATATACACCCACATAACCGTCAGTACTATATACACCCACATACCCGTCAGTACTATATACACCACCATACCCGGCAGTACTATATACACCCACATACCCGGCAGTACTATATACACCCACATACCCGGCAGTACTATATACACAGGCACATACCCGGCATTACTATATACACAGGCACATACCCGGCAGTACTATATACACCCACATACCCGACATTACTATATACACAGGCACATACCCGGCAGTACTATATACACAGGCACATACCCGGCATTACTATATACACCACATACCCGGCAGTACTATATACAAACCTCACATACCCGGCAGTACTATATACACCCACATACCCGGCAGTACTATATACACCCCCACATACCCGGCAGTACTATATACACCCACATACCCGGCAGTACTATATTACCAAGGCACATACCCGGCATTACTATATACACCCACATACCCGGCAGTACTATATACACCCCACATACCCGCAGTACTATATACACCCAATACCCGGCAGTACTATATACACCCACATACCCGACATTACTATATACACAGGCACATACCCGGCAGTACTATATACACAGGCACATACCCGGCATTACTATATACACCCACATACCCGGCATTACTATATACACCCACATACCCGGCAGTACTATATACACCCACATACCCGGCAGTACTATATACACAGGCACATACCCGGCAGTACTATATACACAGGCACATACCCCGTCATTACTATATACACACCCCACATACCCGGCAGTACTATATACACAGGCACATACCCGACATTACTATATACACCCACATACCCGGCATTACTATATACACAGGCACATACCCGGCAGTACTATATACACCCACATACCAGTCATTACTATATACACCCACATACCCGTCAGTACTATATACACCCACATACCCGCAGTAACTATATACACACCCACATACCCGGCAGTACTATATACACCCACATACCCGGCAGTACTATATACACCCACATACCCGGCAGTACTATATACACAGGCACATACCCGGCATTACTATATACACAGGCACATACCCGGCAGTACTATATACACCCACATACCCGACATTACTATATACACAGGCACATACCCGGCAGTACTATATACACAGGCACATACGGCCATTAACTATATACCCCACATAGACCCGGCAGTACTATATACACCCACATACCCGGCAGTACTATATACACCCACATACCCGGCATTACTATATACACCGGCACATACCCGGCATTACTATATACACAGGCACATACCCGGCAGTACTATATACACCCACATACCCGTCATTACTATATACACCCACATACCCGTCATTACTATATACACAGGCACATACCCGGCAGTACTATATACACAGGCACATACCCGGCATTACTATATACACACCCACATACCCGTCATTACTGTTATATATACACCCACATACCCGGCAGTTACCTATATACACACCCACATACCCGGCAGTACTATATACACACCCACATACCCGTCATTACTATATACACCCACATACCCGGCAGTACTATATACACACCCACATACCCGGCAGTACTATATACACCCACATACCCGTCATTACTATATACACCCACATACCCGTCATTACTATATACACCCACATACCCGTCAGTACTATATACACACCCACATACCCGTCATTACTATATACACCCACATACCCGTCATTACTATATACACAGGCACATACCCGTCAGTACTATATACACCCACATACCCGCAGTACTATATACACCACAACCGTCATTACTATATACACCCACATACCCGGCAGTACTATATACACAAGGCACATACCCGTCAGTACTATATACACCCACATACCCGTCATTACTATATACACAGGCACATACCCGTCAGTACTATATACACCCACATACCCGTCATTACTATATACACAGGCACATACCCGTCAGTACTATATACACCCACATACCCGGCAGTACTATATACACCCACATACCCGTCATTACTATATACACCCACATACCCGGCAGTACTATATACACAGGCACATACCCGGCAGTACTATATACACCCACATACCCGTCATTACTATATACACAGGCACATACCCGTCAGTACTATATACACCCACATACCCGGCAGTACTATATACACCCACATACCCGTCATTACTATATACACCCACATACCCGTCAGTACTATATACACAGGCCTATACCCGTCATTACTATATACACCCACATACCCGGCAGTACTACATACACCCACATACCCGGTCAGTACTATATACACCCACATACCCGTCATTACTATATACACCACATACCCGGCAGTACTATATACACAGGCACATACCCGGCAGTACTATATACACAGGCACATACCCGGCAGTACTATATACACAGGCACATACCCGTCAGTACTATATACACAGGCACATAAACCCGGCATTACTATATACACAGGCACATACCCGGCAGTACTATATACACCCACATACCCGGCATTACTATATACACAGGCACATACCCGGCAGTACTATATACACCCACATACCCGGCATTACTATATACACAGGCACATACCCGGCAGTACTATATACACCCACATACCCGTCATTACTATATACACAGGCACATACCCGGCAGTACTATATACACAGGCACATACCCGGCATTACTATATACACCCACATACCCGGCATTACTATATAACATACCCGGCAGTACTATATACACCCACATACCCGTCATTACTATATACACCCACATACCCGGCAGTACTATATACACCCACATACCCGGCAGTACTATATACACCCACATACCCGTCATTACTATATACACAGGCACATACCCGGCATTACTATATACACAGGCACATACCCGGCATACTATATACACCCACAATACCCGTCATTACTATATACACCCACATACCCGGCAGTACTATATATCACCCACATACCCGGCAGTACTATATACCAACCCACATACCCGTCATTACTATATACACAGGCACATACCCGGCATTACTATATACACAGGCACATACCCGGCAGTACTATATACTCCCCCATACCCGTCATTACTATATACACCCACATACCCGTCATTACTATATACACCCACATACCCGTCATTACTATATACACCCACATACCCGGCAGTACTATATACACCCACATACCCGTCATTACTATATACACAGGCACATACCCGGCAGTACTATATACACACCCACATACCCGTCATTACTATATACACCCACATACCCGTCATTACTATATACACCCACATACCCGTCATTACTAATACACACCCACCAATCCCGTCATTACTATATACACCCCACATACCCCGTCATTACTATATACACAGCACATACCCGTCAGTACTAATACAGACCCACATACCCGGCAGTACTATATACACCACATACCCGTCATTACTATATACCACACCCACATACCCGTCATTACTATATACACCCACATACCCGTCATTACTATATACACACCCACATACCCGTCATTACTATATACACCCACATACCCGTCATTACTATATACACAGGCACATACCCGTCAGTACTATATACACCCACATACCCGGCAGTACTATATACACCCACATACCCGTCATTACTATATACACCCACATACCCGGCAGTACTATATACACAGGCACAATACCCGTCAGTACTATATACACCCACATACCCGTCATTACTATATACACAGGCACATACCCGTCAGTACTATATACACCCACATACCGGCAGTACTATATAACCACCCACATACCCGTGATTACTATATACACCCACAACCCGGCAGTACTATATACACCCACATACCCGTCATTACTATATACACAGCACATACCCGTCAGTACTATATAAACACCTCACATACCCGGCAGTACTATATACACCCACATACCCGTGATTACTATATACACCCACATACCCGTCATTACTATATACACAGGCACATACCCGTCAGTACTATATACACCCACATACCCGGCAGTACTATATACACCCACATACCGTCATTACTATATACACCCACATACCGGCAGTACTATATACCAGGCACATACCCGTCATAAACTATATACACCCACATTACCCGTCATTACTATATACACAGGCACTACCCGTCAGTACTATATACACCCACAATACCGGCAGTACTATATACAGCCACATACCCGTGATTACTATATACACCCACATACCCGGCAGTACTATATACCCTCAACCATACCCCGTCATTACTATATACACAGGCACATACCCGTCAGTACTATATACACCCACATACCCGGCAGTACTATATACACCCACATACCCGTGATTACTATATACATCCCACATACCCGGCAGTACTATATACACCCACATACCCGGCAGTACTATATACACCCACATACCCGTGATTACTATATACACCCACATACCCGGCAGTACTATATACACCCACATACCCGTCATTACTATATACACAGGCACATACCCGTCATTACTATATACACCCACATACCCGGCATTACTATATAACAGGCAACATACCCGCAAGTACTATATACACCCACATACCCGTCATTACTATATACACAGGCACATACCCGGCAGTACTATATACACCCACATACCCGTCATTACTATATACACAGGCCAATACCCGGCAGTACTATATACACCCCATAGTACCCGGCAGTACTATATACACCCACATACCCGTCAGTACTATATACACAGGCACATACCCGGCAGTACTATATACAAGCCCACATACCCGGCAGTACTATATACACACCCACAAATACCCGTCATTACTATATACACCCCACATCACCCGGCATTACTATATACACAGGCAATACCCGGCAGTACTATATACACCCACATACCCGTCATTACTATATACACAGGCACATACCCGGCAGTACTATATACACCCACATACCCGTCATTACTATATACACAGGCACATACCCGGCAGTACTATATACACCCACATACCCGGCAGTACTATATACACCCACATACTCAGTAACTATATACACAGGCACATACCCGGCAGTACTATATACACCACATACCCGGCAGTACTATATACACAGGCACATACCCGTCAGTACTATCACCACATACCCGTCAATTACTATATACACAGGCACATACCCGTCATTACTATATACCAACCCCACATACCCGGCAGTACTATATACACCCACATACCCGGCAGTACTATATACACAGGCCCATACCCGGCAGTACTATATACACAGGCACATACCCGGCAGTACTATTAACACCCACATACCCGTCATTACTATATACACAGGCACATACCCGGCAGTACTATATACACAGGCACATACCGGCAGTACTATATACACAGGCCATACCCGGCAGTACTATATACACAGGCACATACCCGGCAGTACTATATACCAGACATACCCGCAGTACTATATACACCCACATACCCGTCATTACTATATACACAGGCACATACCGGCAGTACTATATATACACCCACATACCCGGCAGTACTATATACACAGGCACATACCCGCAGTACTATATACACCCACATACCCGGCAGTACTATATACACCCACATACCTGCGTCATTACTATATACACAGGCACATACCCGGCCAAACTATATAACCCCACATACCCGGCAGTACCAGACCCCGGCAGTACAGACCCCCCCAGACCCGCAGTACCAGACCCCCCCAACCCGGCAGTACCAGACCCCCCAGACCCGGCAGTACCAGACCCGGCAGTTACCAACCCCCAGACCCGGCAGTACAGACCCCCCCAGACCCGGCAGTTACCCAGACCCGGCAGTACCAGACCCCCCCAGACCCAGGCTGGACCGGTACTTACGCTGCTGTTGTGCCCGGACCAATGCACCATCGCCTGGTTATGGGCTGAGTCTCCGCTCAGGGAGAAGGTGCTGCTGCTCAGCCGAAGCTCCTCTGCTCGGAACCGGGTCGCTCTGCCCGAATCCTCCGCCTGGAAACGTGTCATTCTGTCCGAATCCTCCTCCCTCATTCGGGTCATTTTGTCGGAATTCTCCGCCCGATTCCCGGACACCCAGTCATGTTCCTCCGCCCGCATTTGGGTCCCGGTGTCCCCGGTCCGTGTGACTGGGCGCCCCCCGATATCCCGCACCCCCCGGTGCCCCCTGAGCCCTGTGCCCGGGGGGGTCTCACTCTTATCTCCCCCAAATGTCCTTGCAGCCCCCCCCGCCCATTCCCCAGCGGGACCCCCCTCCTGTGCCCACCCCACATCTACACTCACCCCCATACTCCCGGCCCCCCGGTACCTACCCCCCTGGTGCAGCCGGATGTGGGGTTGGCAGGGGGTGAGGTGCCCGGTGCCCCCCCAAGTGCCCAATAGGAGCAGCAGGAGAAGCCCCCCCATCCCGCCGCGCTCACTCCAACTCCATGCAACTTTGTCTGCAGCTGCAGCGATTCTCCGGGCAGAGCGGACGGTGTCGCTCCGGCTTTTTTGATGTAAGATCTGCCAGACAGGGGAGGAGCAGCCGGGGATGGGGGGATTGGGGGGGACACAGCCGGGGGGATCTGAGGGGAGCAGGGATGGGAGTCGCTACAGGGGAGACAGGGGGCACGGTTGACCACGAAATAGAAACAGTTTGGGGGGGGCTGGCCGGGAATCTTGGGGGGATGGAGGGGAGGAGAGAACAGGTGGGGGGGGGGGGGTCAGCGGCTGAGCTCGTTGGAAGGGCAGATAGGAGAGGGGCAATAGATGGGACAGACTGGGCTTCAGCTGCTATCAGGGAATGTGCAGGGGTTGGGGGAGTATGTGCGGGGGGGGGGAAAGCGTAATGAGTGGGGGGGCAGGCAGAGATGGTGAGTAGGGGGGTAGAGAGAGTGAGTGGGGGGGCAGAGATAATTTGTGGGGTTGGGGGTGGAGATGTAGAGATGCAGGGGGGCAGCTAGAGGGCAAGACAGACCTGGGTATTCTGGTAAGTGCCAGGGGGCTGCTCTGGGCTGTATTAGACTGGCACTTTGTATCGGGCATGTGAGTTCGGGGGGCACTTTGGGACCTTAGTTTGGATAAAGCAGAACAGGTGCAGCTGAAAGGAGCGAATTTGGCCAAACTGTTGGGGGGGGGGGGGGGGAGAGTGTGTAACAGGCCACAAGGGGGAGCTGAGGAGAGAGAGTCTGGGGGGGGCACAAGGGGGAGCTGGGGGAGAGGGAGTGTAACAGGCCACAAGGGGGAGCTGAGGAGAGAGAGTCTGGGGGGGAGCTGGGGGGGAGGGAGTGTAACAGGCCACAAGGGGGAGCTGAGGGGAGATAGTTTGGGGAGGGGAGAGAGTGTAACAGGCCACAAGGGGAGCAGTGGGGAGCTGGGGGGAGGGAGTGTAACAGGCCACAAGGGGGAGCTGAGGGGAGATAGTTTGGGGAGGGGAGAGAGTGTCAAGGGGGGCTTAGGGGAAAGAGTCTGGGGGCACAAGGGGGAAGCTGGGGGGAAGAGTGTAACAGGCCACAAGGGGAGCTGAGGGGAGAGTCGGGGGGGCACAAGGGGGAGCTGGGGGGGAGAGAGTGTAACAGGCCACAAGGGGGAGCTGAGGGGAGAGAGTCTGGGGGGGCACAAGGGAGCTGGGGGGGGGAGAGAGTGTAACAGGCCACAAGGGGGAGCTGAGGGGAGAGAGTCTGGGGGGGGGGAGAGAGTGTAACAGGCCACAAGGGGGAGCTGAGGGGAGAGAGTCTGGGGGGGCACAAGGGGGAGCTGGGGGGGAGAGAGTGTAACAGGCCACAAGGGGGAGCTGAGGGGAGAGAGTCTGGGGGGGCACAAGGGGGAGCTGAGGGGAGAGAGTCTGGGGGGGAGAGAGTGTAACAGGCCACAAGGGGGAGCTGAGGGGAGAGAGTCTGGGGGGGGCACAAGGGGGAGCTGGGGGGGGAAAGAGTGGTAACAGGCCCACAAGGGGAGCTGAGGGGAGAGAGTCTGGGGGGGCACAAGGGGGAGCTGGGGGGGGGAGAGAGTGTAACAGGCCACAAGGGGGAGCTGAGGGGAGAGAGTCTGGGGGGGCACAAGGGGGAGCTGGGGGGGGGAGAGTGTAACAGGCCACAAGGGGGGCGGGGAGAGAGTCTGGGGGGGCACAAGGGGACCTGGGGGGGAGAGAGTGTACAGGCCAAGGGGGCTGAAGGGGAGAGAGTCTGGCGGGGGGGAGAGAGTGTAACAGGCCACAAGGGGGAGCTGAGGGAGAGAGTCTGGGGGGGGGGAGAGAGTGTAACAGGCCACAAGGGGGAGCTGAGGGGAGAGAGTCTGGGGGCACAAGGGGGAGCTGGGAGGGGGGAGAGAGTGTAACAGGCCACAAGGGGGAGCTGAGGGAGAGAGTCTGGGGGGGCACAAGGGGGAGCTGGGGGGGAGAGAGTGTAACAGGCCTCAAGGGGAGCTGAGGGGAGAGAACAAGGGGAGCTGAGGGAGAGAAGTCTGGGGGCACAAGGGGGAGCTGAGGGAGAGAGTCTGGGGGGGCACAAGACTGAGGGGAGAGAGTCTGGGGGGGCACAAGGGGGAGCTGAGGGGAGAGAGTCTGGGGGGGCAAAGGGGAGCTGAGGGGAGAGAGTCTGGGGGGGCAAAAGGGGGAGCTGAGGGAGAGAGTCTGGGGGGCACAAGGGGGAGCTGAGGGAGAGAGTCTGGGGGGGCACAAGGGGGAGCTGAGGGGAGAGTCGGGGGGGCACAAGGGGGAGTGAGGGGAGAGAGTCTGGGGGGCAACAAGGGGGGAGCTGAGGGAGAGAGTCTGGGGGGGCACAAGGGGGAGCCTGAGGGGAGAGAGTCTGGGGGGGGCACAAGGGGGAGCTGAGGGGAGAGAGTTGGGGGGGCACAAGGGGGGAGCTGAGGGGAGAGTCGGGGGGGAGTGGAAGAGAAGGGATACAGAGGGGTTTTGTTTGTTTTTTCTTATTAAAAACTTCACAAGAAAAGATTAACATAACTCAGACCAACCTGCCGGCCAATAAAATTCCAATTTAAATTATACAACCCCCCCCCCCCCCCCCCGAATCCACTGGTCAAATGTCCTGATGAAGAACCTGACACTTGGCCTAAAGCAGCCTCAGTCATAGGAGAGGGGGGTTGGAATGAAGGAACCCTGACCCCTTTGTACCCCCATCCAGGGGCAGTATTCCTGCTCAGTTACCCCACTACAGGGGGCTGTTTGGGCAGGTGTTAGTCCCACAGGGTTTGGGCAGTTCAGTCAATGGCCAAGTCGGCCGGCAATATAATCCCACTGTATTGTATGGGAAGTACTAGGGGGGGGGGTAAATGATACTTTCATTGGGGGCCAGATTTACTAACCGGAAATAGACTTAATTAGAGCTGAATGTTCCCCTATTATAGGCACGGGACGCTGAGAGTTGGTCATGTGACTCCAGCTTTGGATACGGGGTCTTTCTGTAATTTGGAGCATTGTTAAAAACAGTAGAACTTATTTGCCCCCAACAGGGACCTGTCGAGAGCAGTTTCCGTCAAGTACGGGGCAAATCAGGCAGAAATGAGGGATATTGCCCGATGGGAAATGTTATAAGCGTCAAATCATTATCTTTGTGTGTGTGGGAGGGTTAGTTTCCCTTTAATAATATATTGTGGTGCCAGCAGGGGCCCCCGGCCTATGAGGGGCCCCCGAGAGAGTACAAAGCGCCGAGTATCACGCGCCGGGGAACGCAGTGAATTATTTAGCGCCGATCACATTTATTATTAATTAGCGTCTCGGGATTCCGGGATTTGATTGAAACAATGAAAGCGCCGGTGTGATGGGAGCTGTTAACCCCTTGTGTATAGGGCAGGGGTGGGGCCCCCCGGGGCTCAGTCGCCAACGAATGGAGCTTTTCCCCAATGTGCCCCCCTAAGGTTGGTGCAATGGAATAGGAGGCGTCGGGGCAAGGAGCCCCTCAGTGAGCCAATGGGGTTCTCGATCCAACATGCCCAATTTTTGCCCACATATTGGTCGGGCAGGCCACCGGAGGGCCCCCTACATGGGCAGATAAGCTGCTGAATCAGTCTGAAGGGCCTGTATTGGCACCATGCCCGGGTATGGGCACCTAAACCCACAGGAGAGCCCGTTACATTACAATGAATTAATGGGGGGCATTTAAAGGGTAACTAAACACAATTAATATGAAGGATCAACTGCCTTAAAATAGTGCTCACTGGCAAATTATTATACCCTGCCAGTCTCAGTGCCCACACGCGTACCCCCAGCTTTCTGTGTATTGGAACAGCAGCATGGCAGTGCCCACCTATATACGGTACAGAGAGCTGCGGGCACCAAGCTGTACAGTCATTAATGGAAGACAAAATCAGGCCAAGTTTCCCTTTAATCCCCGCGGGCACCGTACGAGATTGTCACTCAGTGCCAGTGTTGGAGCGCGGGGCTGTGCAGAGAATGGCAATAAGAGCCGACAGATGCCACGTTGGCACCCACTGCGCCACTCAGTGCCACAAGGCCCCCGTTCAATCCCTCTGCCAGTATTTAGGTACAAACAATGTTGGCGAATCCCGGGGGAGTAACGAGCGGAGGGGACAATGCGCTGGCACAAGTTATACGCGGAGCTGAGACAGATCCCCCGGCACCCACGGGGCGCCCTCAGCGCCAACTCCTCAGTCTCCTGCTGTACCCCCCCTCCCGCCCCGGCAGTCTCCTGAAATGCCCCCTTTGTCTTTTAATCCCATTTATTTTTGCGCTAATCTACTAGTAAATCTGTGCCCCATTTAATACAGGGGCACCAGGACCCTGGGCAAATACCTCTGTAACCACAGCATGGCAGTGATATGCCTACAGGCTGCATGTCTGGGGGCAGAAAGCTGGGGGGCCAGAGAGTTGGGGGGCAGAGAGCTGGGTGGCCACAGAGTTGGGGGGGCAGAGAGTTGGGGGGCAAAGAGCTGGGGAGCCAGAGAGTTGGGGGCCAGAATGTTGGGGGGAAGAGAGCTGGGGAGCTAGAGAGTTGGGGGGAAGAGAACTGGGGAGCCAGAGAGCTGGGGGCCAGAGAGTTGGGGGGCAGAGAGCTGGGGGCCAGAGAGTTGGGGGGTAGAGAGCAGGGCACAATTTTATATAGCTCGCTTGACGCGTTTCGTGGCCCATGCCACTTCCTCAAAAGCTTTTGAGGAAGTGGCATGGGCCACGAAACGCGTCAAGCGAGCTACATAAAATTGTGATGATTTTAACATTGCCAATAAAATTGATATTTTAAACTAAGAAAACGGTCCCGGTGCTCCGTCTGGATATACTTACTTTTTGCTGAGTTGGGGGGAAGAGAACTGGGGAGCCAGACAGCTGGGGGCCAGAGAGTTGGGGGGTAGAGAACTGGGGAGCCAGAGAGCTGGGGGGCCAGAGAGTTGGTGGGCAGAGAGCTGGGGAGCCAGAGAGCTGAGGGGCCAGAGAGTTGGGGGGTAGAGAGTTGGGCGGCAGAGAGTTGGGGGGCAGAGAACTGGGGAGCCAGAGAGCTGGGGGGCCAGAGAGTTGGGGGGTAGAGAGCTGGGGGGCAGAGAGTTGGGGGGTAGAGAGCTGGGGGGCAGAGAGTTGGGGGGTAGAGAGTTGGGGGGCAGAGAGTTGGGGGTAGAGAGTTGGGGGGCAGAGAGCTGGGGGCCAGAGAGTTGGGGGGCAGAGAGCTGGGGGCCAGAGAGTTGGGGGGTAGAGAGTTGGGCGGCAGAGAGTTGGGGGAAGAGAACTGGGGAGGCCAGAGAGCTGGGGGGCCAGAGAGTTGGGGGCAGAGAGCTGGGGGCCAGAGAGTTGGGGGGCAGAGAGCTGGGGGCCAGAGAGTTGGGGGGTAGAGAGTTGGGGGAAGAGAACTGGGGAGCCAGAGAGCTGGGGGGCCAGAGAGTTTGGGGTAGAGAGCAGGGGGGCAGAGAGCTGGGGGGGCAGAGAGCTGGGGCCAGAGAGTTGGGGGGCAGAGAGCTGGGGGCCAGAGAGTTGGGGGCAGAGAGCTGGGGAGCCAGAGAGCTGGGGGGCCAGAGAGTTGGGGTAGAGAGCAGGGGGGCAGAGAGCTGGGGGGGCAGAGAGCAGGGGGGCAGAGAGCTGGGGGGGCAGAGAGTTGGGGGTAGAGAGCAGGGGGGCAGAGAGCTGGGGGGGTAGAGAGCAGGGGGGCAGAGAGCTGGGGGGGCAGAGAGTTGGGGGCCAGAGAGTTGGGGGGCAGAGAGCTGGGGGCCAGAGAGTTGGGGGGCAGAGAGTTGGGGGGCAGAGAGCTGGGGGGCAGAGAGCTGGGGGCCAGAGAGTTGGGGGGCAGAGAGTTGGGGGGCAGAGAGCTGGGGGGGCAGAGAGCTGGGGGCCAGAGAGTTGGGGGGCAGTGACAGCTGTAGAACTTGCCTTGGGCACTAAATGCTTCTGGCCCAGCTCTGACTGTAGCACAAGCTTTGGCAAAATACAATTAATAGATTGTAAGCTCTTTGGGGACAGGGACCTTATGTAGTTACACTAATTAGCAGCCTATAATTACCCCCCCTTGGGACGGAATCAGCTCAGCCCATGGGGTAATACACAGACACCTACAAATGTTGGCGAGAACCCTGTTTAAGTTCAGTTCATGGGCCCTGGCCAGATGCATTGTGGGTAGGACCCAGCTCAGCCAATCCCTGACTGTATATACCTGCACAGAGTGGGCACATATACCATAGGTTGGCACTGCCCCATTGTGCCCTATTATACCCACTGTACCCCAGACTATTGCCCCCCCACTCCCGGCTGGCAGGCAGGAGAAATGGTTGCCGGGGGCTCAGTGTATAAATCAGACCCCCCTGATGTACTGAAGTCGCTGCACAAACTCCCCGCAGCCTGTAACGGAGAATTAACAACAAACAGGGGACACATTTCTCTCCCTGTGTTTCTGCCTCGGCTGCAGAACAGGCCCCATAATTACCTTGATTGGTGGCCGAAGAGCCCGTAATTAGCTCCGTGGGGAGACCAGCATGGGGGGGTATTTAGCTGCTGCCCCCCCCGGCTTTATATCAGCCTTGTATCCCCACATTAAAGGGGCAGGTTCCCCTTCAACATTAACATGAAAATAGAAATAAAACATTACAGACAATTTGTTATTTGACATTTTTTAATATTTAACTTTGTTCCCCTGCAGCCCCCCCCCCCCCATTGGGCAATGTGATCCCCTTTCTGGTTTCCAGGCTGAGTCTTCCTAGCAACCATGTTATGCTAATATGTTTCCTAGCTAATCAGAACACTAGAAGGGGCTCTGGGGGTCTCACCCTGCATTGTAGGCTGTGGCCACAGAGGGCGCTAGAGATAACAGGGAGATATTGGACCCAATGGTTTTGTAGGAAAGGGGAAATTAAAGGGGAGGTTCACCTTTAAAATAACTTTTAGTATGTTATAGAATAGCTAATTCCTATCAACTTTTCAATTGGTCTTCATTATTTATTTGTTATATCATTTCAACTATAAAATGGGGGTCACTGACCCCGGCAGCCAAAAACGATCATTTTGTAAGGCTACCGATTTATTGTTATTGTTACTTTTTATTCCTTATCTTTCTATTCAGCCCCTCCCCTATTCATATTCCTGTCTTCTCTTTCAAACCACACCCTGGTTGCTAAGGTAATTGGGACCCTAGCAACCAGATAGCTGCTGAAACGCCAAACTGCAAAGCTGCTGAATAATCTAATCTAAATAAAGAACTACAAATAATAAAAAATAAAGACCAATTGCAAATTGTCTCAGAATGTTACAATCTACATCATACTAAACGTTTAGGGGCAGTCATTGTACAGGAGAGGAGCCATATTTTCTTGGGGCAATTACAGGGGAGAAGGGTGCATTGTAGGCAAAAAGCAAGGAACTTTGCCCCCATTTGCCCCTTAGTCGCCTCTTTAGAATGTGCTGCACTTTATTCTGAGAGGTCAGACAGGTGTGTGGAGGGGAGGGGCTAGTGGCACAGGGGAGGGGCTAGTGGCACAGAGGCGGGATCGAGCCATAAACTGGGAGGTAGAGTGGGAGAAAATCCCTCAGGGTAAGAAACAATTCTCCAGTTGCCCTGACCGGTACCGGGGTAAAAACAAAGGGCAGAACACAAGTGCAAGGTAAGATTCGGGTCCTGTTGCCAAAGCTTTACATTGAGCCCTTGGTCTACTGAGAATGCTGGGAGTTGTAGTTTGAAATAAGTGTCTCCTTAGGACCTGCAGAGTCTGTTGAGGGAAATGGAGCCTTTATTCCACCTATCAGAGATACTAACAGGGAGGGGGTATATTCTAGCGTTGGCTGAAGAGGCCCTGTAGTTCAGCAATAGCCGGAGTGCATATAATGCCGCACTATACACACAGCTGGCCTATTGAGTACAGCAAAGCTACACAGTGCCGCCTGTGGCTGAATACAGTACTGCACCGGTAACAGGTCGAGATGTAACACTAATGCCCCTTCCTCTCTGAGAGGAGCCCAGTGACCCCCCAATCCCGGGGCTGTGGCCCTAATTAGGCCCAGGGGCCCCCACAGGTGAGACGCAGAGAGGACTAATTACCTGCGGGACAAACAGAACAATAGGACCCGGTTCCTTTGGTGCCGAAGCTTCGGAACAATGAGACCCAGAGTTCTATACGGACCCGGCATTGTGGGACCCACCCCCCCCCCATACACCTGAGCTCTGAGCCGAGGGCAGGAAGGCAGTTAATTTAATGACTATCCCTATCACTTGCCCCAAACCCAGGGAGTAATCGGCACAATAAGAAGAAATGGGGGGGGGGGGGGGGGGGGGGGGGGGTGTTGTTTATTCATATCTGCCCGGGGCCCCGCAACTTCCCGCCGCGTTTCGTTCCTTATACGTTTATTACAGGAGGGGCAAATAAGCACCTGTTTGCCCTCAATAACAGCCCCGGCCCCAGGTGGAGGGACCCGCTGCCAATTAATGTTCCAATAAACCGAGCCGTTATTCTGGGTGCACCGGTACCGCCGGCCCAATTCCGCCCCCGCTGCTTCACCCCCAGCGAATCTGCCCCTCGGCCTCATCTCCCCGGGGGTAAATATTCAGCTGTGACTTTGTACCCAGCGCGGCCCCAATCAGGCGGTAAATGTATTATATTAGCGGCGCTATGTGCCTTATATGTAGCAACGCCCGGGGATCGGGGATCGGGCATCGGGGTTACTTCCCCTTTAAGAAGTTTTATAAATCAGCGCGGGAAAACGAAATCAAATTTGGAGGTGACTGGCTGAATGCGAAGGTTTCCATGGCAACAACGCCAACTTGTATTGTACAGATACTGAGCCCCCAGCCTTGTGCCTTTATATGGGGGGCACAGAACCCCTCAGTGACTGCTAATATCCTTATCATTTACAGTAGGGGGTACATTATCCCTTATAATACATGAGTGATACTCAGAGTTCCCTGTATAACTCAGCCTGCAGCCTTGTGCCTTTATATGGGGGGCACAGAACCCCTCAGTGACTGCTAATATCCTTATCATTTACAGTAGGGGGTACATTATCCCTTATAATACATGAGTGATACTCAGAGTTCCCTGTATAACTCAGCCTGCAGCCTTGTGCCTTTATATGGGGGGCACAGAACCCCTCAGTGACTGCTAATATCCTTATCATTTACAGTAGGGGGTACATTATCCCTTATAATACATGAGTGATACTCAGAGTTCCCTGTATAACTCAGCCTGCAGCCTTGTGCCTTTATATGGGGGGCACAGAACCCCTCAGGCTGCTAATATCCTTACATTTACAGTAGGGGGTACATTATCCCTTATAATACATGAGTGATACTCAGAGTTCCCTGTATAACTCAGCCTGCAGCCTTGTGCCTTTATATGGGGGGCACAGAACCCCTCAGTGACTGCTAATATCCTTATCATTTACAGTAGGGGGTACATTATCCCTTATAATAGCGAATCCCCCCCTTTTCTACACAAGACCCCCCCCCCCCCGGATCCCCAAGTGCAGTTACTCAGACTGTAAAGGGTAAGTCTGACTGAGAATCCTTCCCATTGACCTTGAGTGTATCTGAATATTATCATTAAATCTCCCGTCTCCGAGCAGCAAATACGTAACTTAATTTCTTTATTATCTTATTAAATTTCCTGCCCCCCCCGACCTCACCCCCCCCCCCCCCCACTCCCTGTATTTATGTTGCCCGTTTAATTCTATTCAAGGTGACGTCTCAATGAGATCTTCCTCCTCCTCCTCCTCCTCAGTGGTGAGTGTGAGTGACGGTGTGTGTGAGTGTGACGGTGTGTGGGGGAGATCTGCCCTGAGTAGGGGTCACACCTCATTCTGCGTTCATGGGGGGCATTGGGGGATAGCGAATATTGGGGGACAGGGAATGGGCCCCACTAGTAACATCCACTAGTTTTGCCGCCATTCCAACCCACTAGTTGAGACAAGCAGTAGATCCCCCTGGGTGGATTCACCCCAAAACCAGTGGTGCAAGTAAGGCCCCTATATACCCCATGGGGGGCACTGGGCCCTGTCTGTTGGCTGAATCGCTTGGCACTGCCACTCAGGCCTCGGCCCACACTACACCTCCCACACAGCTAAATCCTTCTTTTTACTAATATAAATGGGGGGCAAAATATGGTTTTCAGGGGGCCCCAAAACTGTTGTTACGGCACTTCCCCGTCACTGGGTTCAATAAGAACCCAAAGTGCTCAGATCCAGCTCTTCCCCAGTGGCCTAAGGGGTATCACCGTGCACTATGGGGGCAACTCTCAGGGGCGCAGGCCCCCCCATTAGTTTTTGGGGTGAGGGGAGATTTCCCAGACTGATTACTGATTTTTGGGTCACGGCTGGCACCGCCTACCCAGTAACCCTTTTGTGCCCACATTTCAGTGAATTTGACTTAATTATGCTGTTTCCTGATCACATGATCACAAGCCATACTAGTGGTTGCTACGGGTAACTAGACCCTGTGCAAATATTCAGTTATAATTGGCTTTTATTGAACTAATGTTTATTTTGCTATTGAATATTTCCCTTTCTGTTCTGCTTCTCTCCATCCCACTCCATGGGGGGGGGGGGGGCAGGGGGGTTGTATATCCGACATGGGGGGCAGAACCACTCGTTCCATGGGACATTTTGGTGGTTAAATCCATGAATGATTTGGCCGCTGGGATTTATCCCGTCACAGCTGCTCAGCGTCAGTGGGGGGGTTACAGTAAATGTAATGGGGTGACAGACGGGGCCCCCCTGCAACTCATTAGCAGAGTAATTAAGCACTTGGATTCAATTTGTGCCCCGTTGGTTGAACTGCTAATAACTGCGCTAAAAGCCGGAGCCGATTCCGAGAGCCGGGAGTGATGGGGGCAAATCACTTTAATCATCCAAAATCCCATTAATCCCAAAGCCACACAGCTGAGTTATCAATAGCCCCCCCGGCCCCCCAACCCGGGCTCCATGCAGGCAATTAGGGCTTTGCTGTTAATGAGCAGAGAAATCTCAACTAAACATCCCCCCCCCCCCCAGTCCTGATACCGACAGTAACATGGGAGCAAAGCGTTTATTATATATATATATTATAACTTACTGTCTTAGCAACCCCAATATCGGGGGGTGTCCTTAGTAAGTCACTGGGACCCCAAAACCCATTCTATCAATATTCCCCATTAGTGGGCCCCTCCCTTGGGGCCGGACAAAGCCCTTGATTTGCATTTTGACAGAAAAACCTATAGGAGCCCTTAGAGCATGTGATGGAGAAGCTGCCCCACGCCGGGGTAACAAACAATAAGGGGGAATAAGAATTAAAGGCCGGTAGCAGGGAGTTCCGTATCGGAAACCTTATCTGTGTCACTGTTCTTGCCTTTATACTCCTCGGGGGAGGGATCATTTAGCCTTCAGCCAATCATGAATGAGTGTGTCACATGATTCCTGCTAACTCTAGAAAGCAGCGCAATGTATGTCAGGGACATCCAGCAATAACCCACCCACCCGTCCCATACACGGCCCGCCCACCCACCCACCCGTCCCATACACCCACCCACCCACCCGTCCCATACACCCACCCACCCGTCCCATACACCCACCCACCCGTCCCATACACCCACCACCCGTCCCATACACCCACCCACCCGTCCCATACACCCCACCCGTCCATACACCCACCCGTCCCATACCCCACCGTCCCATACCACGGCCCAACACGGCCCGCCACCCGTCCCATACACGGCCCAGCCACGGCCCAGCCACCCGTCCCATACACGGCCAGCCACCCGTCCCATACACGGCCCAGCCACCCACCCACCCGTCCCATACACGGCCCAGCCACCCACCCACCCGTCCCATACAGCGCCCAGCCACCCACCCACCCGTCCCATACACGGCCCAGCCACCCACCCACCCGTCCCATACACGGCCCAGCCACCCACCCACCCGTCCCATACACGGCCCAGCCACCCACCCACCCGTCCCATACACGGCCCACCCGTCCCATACATCCACCCGTCCCATACACCCACCCATCCCATACACCCACCCGTCCCATACACGGCCCAGCCACCCACCACCCGTCCCATACACCCACCCGTCCCATACACGGCCCAGCCACCCACCCACCCATCCCATACACACACACCCACCCGTCCCATACACCCACCCGTCCCATACACGGCCCAGCCACCCACCCACCCGTCCCATACACCCACCGTCCCATACACGGCCCAGCCACCCACCCACCCGTCCCATACACCCACCCGTCCCATACACGGCCCAGCCACCCACCCACCCGTCCCATACACCCACCCGTCCCATACACGGCCCACCCACTGCCCCCGGGGGGCAGTTTCAGAGGCAGAACCTGGTAAGTTTGAGTGAAGGAGAAACGGCTCGGAGCTTCTGTTTGTCTG
Organism: Xenopus tropicalis; assembly: GCF_000004195.4. Lineage (NCBI taxonomy): Eukaryota > Metazoa > Chordata > Amphibia > Anura > Pipidae > Xenopus > Xenopus tropicalis. Next base: position 1,326,984 of record NC_030683.2, on the reverse strand, counting down.
ACAAATGGGCCCCCGGCCCCTTATTACTCACAGGGCCCCCCCCCCGGCATCCACTGACTGACTGGCACATTACTGGGACTGATGGGGGGGGGGGGTGCAATGCATTCTGGGATTCCTACAAACATAACTGCTGAGTGATGGGCAGAATGGCTCTGTCTGGGAGGGGGGGGGGTGGGGCAAAATGGCTCTGTCTGGGAGGGGGGGGGTGGGGCAGAATGGCTCTGTCTGGGAGGGGGGCGGGGGGCAGAATGGCTCTGTCTGGGAGGGGGGTTGTGGGGCAGAATGGCTCTGTCTGGGAGGGGGGTTGTGGGGCAGAATGGGCTCTGTCTGGGAGGGGGGGGGTGGGGGCAATGCCTGTCCTGGGAGGGGGGGGGGTTGGGGGGCAGACAATGGGCTCTGTCTGGGCAGGGGGGGGTTGGGGGCAGAAATGGCTCTGTCTGGGAGGGGGGTTGTGGGGCAGAATGGCTCTGTCCTGGGAGGGGGTTGGGGCAGAATGGCTCTGTCTGGGAGGGTTGGGGCGAATGGCTTCTGTCTGGGAAGGGGGGGTGTGGGGCACGAATGGGATCTGTCTGGGAGGGGGGGGTGGGGGGCCTGAATGGGTCTGTCTGGGAGGGGGGGTGGGGGGCAGAAATGGGTCTGTCTGGGCAGGGGGGGGTGGGGGGCAGAAATGGGGTCTGTCTGGGAGGGGGGTGGGGGGCAACAGAATGGGTCTGTCTGGGAGGGGGGGGTGGGGGGCAGAATGGGTCTGTCTGGGAGGGGGGGTGGGGGCAGAATGGGTCTGTCTGGGAGGGGGGGTGGGGGGCAGAATGGGTCTGTCTGGGAGGGGGGGTGGGGGGCAGAATGGGTCTGTCTGGGAGGGGGGGTGGGGGGCAGAATGGCCCACTTTTAGTAATGGGAACCCCCCTGCACTGCTGGTTCCTGTGGTTCTGCTCCCAGCATGCTTTGCCCCTTACATTGGGTGAGCGAAACCTTACAGCCCAGTAAGTGCGGTTGGGTAACTGTAAATCTCCTAATTGGTTTATGAACTGGGCCCATGTTAGCAGGTACTGGTGCTGCTGGTTCCGGCCCAGATACAATGCGGAAGCTCAGCCATAAAGCAGGGCGGTACTGCTGCTCACAGTCGGATCAGTCTGTTCCTTGGCTCATTTACCAGCGAGGGGTTAAACCAATTAGTGGGGGGAAGGACAAACCATTCGGGCCCCTCGCTCAGTAACAGAACCGACCCACACGTTCTGCATATCATTAAGGGAAGTTATTTTGTACCAATGTCAGTCCCTCCCACAAACACAGGAATCGCCCAATCAGCTCGCTTGTAACAAGTGAAAACAACATTTGTTTCTAAGCAGATCCCGGCACTGAGATCCCAGCCCTACCCCCACCCCGGGGGCAATATCAGCAAACCGGACCAGATCACTTGCAAATTCAGGGGGAAGTCCAGGCAGCCGGGCCGAACCAATGGCAGTTACATGCAGTGCTGCCCTGTAACATGTATTAATTAAACTTGTCCCTGGGTTTTCAAATGATTTGCTCTCCCTATTCTAAAGCCCAACGGCAACGAGTTCTGTTTCAAAAAGGTACTGGCAAAGGGCTCATTGGACTGACCCACATGTGTATTATGGGCACTAAGAGTTGTACTTCATCATCATCATCATTATCACTAATTATTATTACCTTCACCTGCTGTCCCCATCTTGCCCTGCTGTCTCCATCTTGCCCCACTGTCTCCATCTTGCCCTACTGTCTCCATCTTGCCCCACTGTCTCCATCTTGCCCCACTGTCTCCATCTTGCCCCACTGTCTCCATCTTGCCCCACTGTCTCCATCTTGCCCCACTGTCTCCATCTTGCCCCACTGTCTCCATCTTATCTTGCCCCACTGTCTCCATCTTGCCCCACTGTCTCCATCTTGCCCCACTGTCTCCATCTTGCCCCACTGTCTCCATCTTGCCCCACTGTCTCCATCTTGCCCCACTGTCTCCATCTTGCCCCACTGTCTCCATCTTGCCCCACTGTCTCCATCTTGCCCCACTGTCTCCATCTTGCCCCACTGTCTCCATCTTGCCCCACTGTCTCCATCTTGCCCCACTGTCTCATACATATAAGTACAAAAGCAAATCTGTACCATAACACACAGAGTATGACTAATAATAATAATAATAATAGGGTAAGGCCCCCACAAACACAGACCCCTATAGGCTGAGCAGAGAGAAGGGGGGGGGGCTGAATAAAACCCGTATTTATCAGATTCAGATGGAAATGACACAAATCCCGGCGGTTGAGATGTCGGGGGACCCCCCCCCCCCGTTGGTTATTAATGAAACTCACAATATAAATATTAAATCAGCTCAGTGGTTTCTTCACATTAATTAATTGATCTCATTAATTTCATAAAATACGGCGGTTTTCACAAACCTAATGAGATCAATTAATTCAGGTTGATGTATATATTACTAACGAGTGTCTCCCCTCCAGCAGCGGCCGAACCCCCCCCCCCCCAGAGACCAAAACCATAACCCCCCCCCCCCTGCGAGACTGTTTGTATCAATCTGTTCCGTAAACTCAAAACCTTAACCCCCTCCTGTGAGACATTCAGATCAGTCTCGCGTCCCCTCCTGTGAGACATTCGGATCAGTCTCGCGTCCCCTCCTGTGAGACATTCGGATCAGTCTCGCGTCCCCTCCTGAGAGACATTCAGATCAGTCTCGCGTCCCCTCCTGTGAGACATTCAGATCAGTCTCGCGTCCCCTCCTGTGAGACATTCGATCAGTCTCGCGTCCCTCCTGTGAGACATTCGGATTCAGATCAGTCTCGCGTCCCCTCCTGTGAGACATTCGGATCAGTCTCGCGTCCCCTCCTGTGAGACATTCGGATCAGTCTCGCGTCCCCTCCTGTGAGACATTCGGATCAGTCTCGCGTCCCCTCCTGTGAGACATTCGGATCAGTCTCGCGTCCCTCCTGTGAGACATTCGGATCAGTCTCGCGTCCCCTCCTGTGAGACATTCGGATCAGTCTCGCGTCCCCTCCTGTGAGACATTCGGATCAGTCTCGCGTCCCCTCCTGTGAGACATTCGGATCAGTCTCGCGTCCCCTCCTGTGAGACATTCGGATCAGTCTCGCGTCCCCTCCTGTGAGACATTCGATCAGTCTCGCGTCCCCTCCTGTGAGACATTCGGATCAGTCTCGCGTCCCCTCCTGTGAGACATTCGGATCAGTCTCGCGTCCCCTCCTGTGAGACATTCGGATCAGTCTCGCCCCTCCGTGAGACATCGGATCGCTCGCCCCCCCCCTGTGAGACATTCGGATCAGTCTCGCCCCCCCCCCCCCCTGTGAGACATTCGGATCAGTCTCGCCCCCCCTCCTGTGAGACATTCGGATCAGTCTCTCGCCCCCCCCCCCCTGTGAGACATTCGGATCAGTCTCGCCCCGCCCCCCTGCGAGACATTCGGATCAGTCTCTAGTGACATTCAGTTGGGCCCAAGGTCAGGTCTGGGCGCCCAGAGGTCAGTCCTGGCTCCGTCTCGGCTAATGGTGCCATAAAGGGGGATTTATGGGCCGGCGTTGCCGTCGGGCAGATTTAGCGGCTAATTACGGGAGGCAATTTCCCAACTTAGTGTTTATGTGTTTGGGGCAATAAATCACTTGTTACATAATCCTGAGTGCGGCATTTTTAATGCTAAAATGAAGGATCCAACGAGTAAATTCAATCTAGAAAGTGCATTAATGGGCCGCGGGGCGTTAGCGCCAATAAAACGCCCGTAAAGCTTAACGCTGGGTTTATTTATGGCTGAAATTGGCTCCGATTTGTCTGGGGGAATCGGGATAAACTGTTGGGTGGGCGCCCCGGGGCATATAATGAGCAATAAAGCCCCAGTGAGGGTTGTACAGGGCTCCGGGGGCGGCTGTGGGACAGTAGGTGTAGTTCCCCTTTATTTATATACCTACCAAGCTGATTATTGCAGCAGTGCAGGAAGTTACACCCATGGGGGTCAGTAAGTGCAGGTGAGGACTGCACAGGTGCAATAGAGGGGGACTCCTCTCCTGCCGGAATGGGGGAACCCTGGGGGTGCCGTGTTGGTTCTGCCAGAATGGGGGAACCCTGGGGGTGCCGTGTTGGTTCTGCCAGAATGGGGGAACCCTGGGGGTGCCGTGTTGGTTCTGCCAGAATGGGGGAACCCTGGCGGTGCCGTGTTGGTTCTGCCGGAATGGGGGAACCCTGGGGGTGCCGGGTTGGTTCCGCCGGAATGGGGGAACCCTGGGGGTGCCGTGTTGGTTCTGCCGGAATGGGGGAACCCTGGGGGTGCCGGGTTGGTTCCGCCGGAATGGGGGAACCCTGGGGGTGCCGGGTTGGTTCCGCCGGAATGGGGGAACCCTGGGGGTGCCGTGTTGGTTCTGCCGGAATGGGGGAACCCTGGGGGTGCCGGCAATGGGTATCGGCCTCATGTCCCAGCAGCTTTAGTGACTCACTAGCCCAGTGTCATTGGTATAGAAGGGGAACCCTTAGGGCAAAGACGCACAGAGCAACTTAGTAGCCGCTACAGAAACAGACAATGCTGATCATTTACTGATAACTGTCTCCACGTGTGCCCTTACTCCCCCCCCATCCTCCCTCTTCTCCCCCCTTCTATATTTCCCCTCTCCCCCCATTTGTCTCTCTACTCCCCGAACCCCCTTTCCCTTCCCCTCTCTCCTTCTGTCTCTCATCCCCTCTCCTTTCCTTTTCTATTCCCCCCCCCCAACTGTTTGGCTTACTCCCCCCATCCTCCTCTTCTCCCCCTTCTATATTTCCCCTCTCCCCCATTTGTTCTCTCTACTCCCCGAACCCCCTTTCCCTTCCCCTCTCTCCTTCTGTCTCTCATCCCCTCTCCTTTCCTTTTTTATTCCCCCCCCCAACTGTTTGGCCTTACCCCCCCATCCTCCCTCTTCTCCCCCCTTCTATATTTCCCCCCCATTTGTCTCTCTACTCCCCGAACCCCCTTTCCCTTCCCCTCTCTCCTTCTGTCTCTCATCCCCTCTCCTTTCCTTTTCTATTTCAGACAGACGAATGCACTTGTTAATAAATGAGCCCCGATAAATAGAGTTTGGGGTACAGGGCCCTGATGCACAGTAGGAGCCGCTCCTGCACTCAGTAGACCAGCTAGAGGCAGCCCCCCCATCCCCCCCATCAGTCAGTGTAGGCAGGGAGCCTGTATGGTTCCAACTGCCCCGGCTAATGAAATCAATAAATTGTTCTGTACTTGGCCCCTGACTGAGATTATTGGGATCAGTATATTATCTACTTGGCCTGAGCTTTGTGCCCCCCGGCCGCTTCCTCCTCCCTCAGTTCTAATGAGATGGGAGCCCCCAGTTTATCTCACTCGGCCCCACTGTCTGCAGCGCCGCTCCCTCCCTTTGTATAGAGAATCCTCCCCGGGAACGTGACCCCGCATCCAAACTGCCACCTGATTAGGGGGCGAACGCACGGCCAGATGTCTGAGCTCCAGCCTGTAACCCTTCCACTGCCGGCACGCTGGGCCGTACCCCAAATCCATTGTCTGTGTAACCCCCATATCCTATACACACAGTAACTGTATAATATATAGGCACAGTGTAACCCCCATATCCTATACACACAGTAACTGTATAATATATAGGCACAGTGTAACCCCCATATCCTATACACACAGTAACTGTATAATATATAGGCACAGTGTAACCCCCATATCCTATACACACAGTAACTGTATAATATATAGGCACAGTGTAACCCCCATATCCTATACACACAGTAACTGTATAATATATAGGCACAGTGTAACCCCCATATCCTATACACACAGTAACTGTATAATATATAGGCACGGTGTAACCCCCATATCCTATACACACAGTAACTGTATAATATATAGGCACGGTGTAACCCCCATATCCTATACACACAGTAACTGTATAATATATAGGCACAGTGTAACCCCCATATCCTATACACACAGTAACTGTATAATATATAGGCACGGTGTAACCCCCATATCCTATACACACAGTAACTGTATAATATATAGGCACAGTGTAACCCCCATATCCTATACACACAGTAACTGTATAATATATAGGCACAGTGTAACCCCCATATCCTATACACACAGTAACTGTATAATATATAGGCACAGTGTAACCCCCATATCCTATACACACAGTAACTGTATAATATATAGGCACAGTGTAACCCCCATATCCTATACACACAGTAACTGTATAATATATAGGCACAGTGTAACCCCATATCCTATACACACAGTAACTGTATAATATATAGGCACAGTGTAACCCCCATATCCTATACACACAGTAACTGTATAATATATAGGCACAGTGTAACCCCCATATCCTATACACACAGTAACTGTATAATATATAGGTGTAACCCCCATATCCTATACACACAGTAACTGTATAATATATAGGCACAGTGTAACCCCCATACCCTATACACACAGTAACTGTATAATATATAGGCGTAACCCCCATATCCTATACACACAGTAACTGTATAATATATAGGCACAGTGTAACCCCCATATCCTATACACACAGTAACTGTATAATATATAGGCACAGTGTAACCCCCATATCCTATACACACAGTAACTGTATAATATATAGGCACAGTGTAACCCCATATCCTATACACACAGTAACTGTATAATATATAGGCACAGTGTAACCCCCATATCCTATACACACAGTAACTGTATAATATATAGGCACAGTGTAACCCCCATATCCTATACACACAGTAACTGTATAATATATAGACGTAACCCCCATATCCTATACACACAGTAACTGTATAATATATAGGCACAGTGTAACCCCCATATCCTATACACACAGTAACTGTATAATATATAGGCACAGTGTAACCCCCATATCAGTTAATTGGTGCCAGGGTGCTGGGGGGGGTGGAGGTTCCTGGCAGAGAGGGAATAGGGGAAAGACTCGGGTCACTGCCCTCCCCGGTGCCCGTGCAGCCTTACTGTATCTTTGCTCCTATAGGGATAATGGATGTGCCAGTTTATTGGGCACAATTACTCCCTGCGCCCCTGCATGGGCACTTGTTTAAATTGCTTTATGCCAGCGCATTAATTAAGTCTAAACAAATGAGTTGATTTGCCAGCGGCTGAGACACAGTTTATTGGCAGTGCCAGCCCCCGGGGAGGGAAGCTCATTATTGCACAGAGATATTGATGCCCACGTGGCGGGTATTTATCTTTAATCAGATTGGGCCGCAGCCATAGAGACAAGCTGCTCAAGGTACTGGTTCCAATGGGCGGAATATTTATTCCATGCACCGAGACTGGCACCAACGAGACTGGCACCACTATAGAAGGGCAGGAAGCAGCGGGTACATTATTGGCACATCTGCGGAGTCTGAGGGGAGAGAGGGGCAAATCCACAAACTGGACTAAGAGGGGCGGGGGCAGGTAGTAACAATGGAGGCCAATGATACACAGGGAGGAAAGCGATGGAACTTGTCAGACAGAAAGTGAAAAAAAATGAGATTTTGGTTAATAACTTGCAGTAATTGGGGCACTGAAAGTTCCGTGGGGCAATAATTCTGCAGATTGTTGCATTTGGGTCGCTCCAGGTTCCTCTGGGTTTATTCCGAGCAGAACAAGTGATTTAATCATCTCAGTCCCTGGGCATGAAGCCTCCTGATTGGCACGTGCTCTGAATAAAGGGAAAGTTGGCATCGTCTTGTCAGAATTAATAGAGTGACTTTTATTGCAGCCACTGAGTGACTCGCGGAAATGCCAAGTCCCAGCCTGGCACCAACCTGCCCACAATATTCTGAGCAGTGTGGCCCTAAATGCTCCATATCTTTCCCCAGTCACACACATACCTGCCAATTGCCCCTGTGCTAGTGTTGGAAGGGTTACTGCCTGCCCTGCTCTCATTTCCCTACAGAAATAGGGGTTGGTAGCACTAGGTAGGTACCTAATATATAGGGGCAGAGACAGGGGAAAGTGTTGGAAGGGTTACTGCCTGCCCTGCTCTCATTTCCCTACAGAAATAGGGGTTGGTAGCACTAGGTAGGTACCTAATATATAGGGGCAGAGACAGGGGAAAGTGTTGGAAGGGTTACTGCCTGCCCTGCTCTCATTTCCCTACAGAAATAGGGGTTGGTAGCACTAGGTAGGTACCTAATATATAGGGGCAGAGACAGGGGAAAGTGTTGGAAGGGTTACTGCCTGCCCTGCTCTCATTTCCCTACAGAAATAGGGGTTGGTAGCACTAGGTAGGTACCTAATATATTGGAATTTTTATTATAAAAAATACACTTACATTAATTCATCAAAACATGACATATAATCAGCAAATCCGAAAGTCACAAACCCACCCATACACCCTCCTGCCCGCAGAGTCCATCCCTCTGTCCATAGGCAATAGTCCAAAGAAAAGTCCTCCAACCCACCAATTCATAAGGCCAAACTTGCAAAGTCTTGTTATTGTCCATATGGCCTTTATACCACCCCAACACACAAAAACAATAGCCAATCCTTGTACTCCAGGCTGGAAAATGTTACCACCATCACCCTGAGAAGAAAAGGAGAGTGGTATCAGAGTACAGGAGACCATATTAATAAAGATACAACAGTTCCCCCATACAGCACATAACAAGAGGACATGCTCATGAGAGAAAGGTACAACCCTCGCCATCTTATTTCATTAGTGTTTGACCTCCTTATATCGTTTTCCTTCAGGAAACTCAACTGAACCAGAGTTGCTCTCACAATGTTGTCAGGAGTAGCACCAGAATAACCAAAAGTTCTCCTGCACCTTTGTTGCCAGATCTGGTACCGTGTGCAGGCAATGATAATGTAGAGGGTCTCACGGTCCAGTAGATGTTGCCTGGCAGAAACCCCATAGGCTGACTCTGTATAGGTCAAGTTGTTTAAGACGGGAACTTTAAGAGATGCTGCCAACTGATCATACACATCTCCAGTCACGGGGCAACTGACCAAAAAGTGTTCCTGGGTCTCCTCCACCCCACACTCCCAGGGGCAATTTTTGCTGCCAATACTAAGGTAATTCAAGTTGCCCCGGACATAGAGTTTCCCTTGGAGAGAAAGCCAACAGTTGTCAAAGAACTTAGGGGGGAGTCTCTTGCCATTAAGATAACGAAGGCTTTCCTGTAGGATGTCCCCCACACAGTCTCTTAAAGAGAGAGGAACAGCAAAATAGTCCCTGATCACCCTGTGATACAACTGCCTTCGGGGAGATGTGGCCAACTCACTCATCCTGACATCCCACCTCTTCAGAATCTTCAGAGCGAGAACTAGGTGTGATGGGAGGGATCCCTGTACTATCCGAAATCTCTTCATTCTATCGCCTTGAAACCATGTCCCTACAAAAGGTGATATCCAATTCCTGATACAAACTTCCCACAGGGAATCATTTCCTTGGGCCAAGCCCCCAAAGTTAAACTTCAGGAAAACTGACCCAAAGAAAACCACTGGGCACAACATGCCCAAACCACCCTCCTTCCGCTGCAGGTATGTAATCCCCCTTTTGACTGGATTCAGCTTGTGCCCCCAGAGCAACTGGAAAAACAGGCTGTGGACCCTGGCGTAGAGAGATTCTGGCAATGGGTACACGTACGCTACAAACAAAAACAGAGGGACCAGGTAGGCCTTGATAAGCTTCACCCTTTCCCTGTAGGCCAGCCTCCATCCCTTCCATCGCTGGACCTTTGCTGTTCCGGCATTCAGTTTCTCATCCCAATTTAGCCTGCAATTGTCTTCCCTCCCAAACTTTATCCCCAGGATCTTTATGTGGGATGGGGCAGTTGAAAATTCAGGGAGCTGGAAGTCAGGCTCACCGTTCAACGTCCAAAAAGCCTCCGACTTGTCACGGTTAATCATTGACCCAGAGGCCTCAGAGTAGCTTCCGATGGCTTCATTAAGCAGCCTCCTGTCCTTCGGACTGGATACCACAACTGTCACATCGTCCGCGTAGGCGAGGGATGTCAATGTCTGGCATCTGGGGACCGATATACCCCTCAAGCCACAACTCTCCAGACTGCGCAGGAATGGGTCTATGGCAAATACGTACAAGAGTGGGCTCAAGGGGCAACCCTGTCGCACTCCACATTGAAATCATCTCCCCTCCAACCATTGACAAGTGGGAAGCTTACGGCCCCTTCATACAAAACTGCCAGCCATTGGATAAATTTGCCCGGGATGCCATACTTAGCCAAAGTAGACCACAGGTACTGATGATTCACCCGGTCAAAAGCCTTGGCCTGATCCAAAGAGACAAGGTAGCAGCCCTTGCTCTGAGCTTTGCATACTTCTAAGGTCTCCCTGATAGTAAGAAGAGCCCCAAAGATGCTCCGCCCTTTCACCGTGCCGAATTGAAAGCCTGACAATAATGTGCCTGAGAACTGAATAAGTCTATCAAAAAATACCCTTGCGAGGATCTTTCTATCGTTATTGAGAAGGGCAATAGGCCTCCAGTTCTCAATATGCTCTGAGTCCTTACCCTTTGAAAGCAGGATCAAAGAAGAAACCCTCATGGAGGGGGGCAAGATGCCCTCCGCCAGGCAGTCTCTAAAGACATCCACGAGGACCGGGGCCAACTCATCTTTGAAGGTCTTATAAAACTCGGCTGTTAAGCCGTCTGGGCCTGGCGCCTTCTTTTTATGAAGGCTGTCAATAGCTGCTCTTACCTCGGCCTCCGTGATTTCTGCTTCCAAAAGGGAAAAGTCCAAATTAGATGTGTCAGGCCCTGGAGTCACCTCCAAGAAGTCAGTTAGCCTTTCCCCATCCAAAGCCTTGTTCCGGAAAAGGTCAGCATAGTAAGACCTCACAACACCCAGGATGCCCTCCCTGGTGTTCTGCAACTTACCCTGGGTGTCCATGAGGCCGGTCACTAACTTCCTGGCCACAGATTCTCGGTAATTCTGAAAAGGGTCCGGCGAGTGAAAACTCCCGTAGTCCCTCTCCAGAACCAAAGATCTGTACCGGCTGTACTGATGCCGCCTGATCTCAGCCTTCAGCTGGTTCAGCTTTGACCCATCCACCCCGTCCGAAATACAGGCCTCCAACTTCTTTCGTAGGGACAGGTATCTTTTGTATTTCTCTCCCTCCCTACGTACAGATAGTTTTCTGAAGAGAGTTCGGAAAGACTCCTTGGCATCCTCCCACCACGATGACACAGAGTCATAAAAGTCAACCCGACCAATCTCGCTCTGAAGACGCATCATAAAGATACGCTTTGATGACTCCTCTGCCAGGACACTGGTACTAAGCCTCCACAGCCCTCTCCCCCTACTAGGGATGGAAGAAGCCCCCCATAGGAAAGAAACTGTAAAGTGGTCAGAGTATTCCACAGGCTGCTCACGCACATCAGTGAATGACTCCCCCTTCTTAACAAAGGCCATATCAAGACGACTGGACCTCCCTGCACAATGGTAAGTATGCCTGCCAGCACGACCATTGTAGATAGCAACATCCACTAGGTCTGCCTGCTGGATGATACGGTTTAGGAAACCTTCTGAGTTATTTACTCTAGTTCCCGTCCTATCTTGTGGCCTTAATACCTGGTTGAAATCTCCAGCCAGAAACACTGGAAGGGAAGTATGCAGGTACTGTCTCATGTCAGACAGCAGTGCATTTCTTCCTTGGCAAGACTGTGGCCCATAGATATTAATAAGGCGCATCTTCCTGCCTCTGGCTGTGATGTCAAGAAGGAGACACCTGCCTACCTGGATTTCCACAAGTCGATGTACAACAACATTCAATTCAGATCTAAACAGCACCCCCACACCACCACATGGCTCAGCTGCTATTGACCAGAATGAAGGCCCATGGTGCCACTCTGAAGCTGCCCTCTGAAGGTCAGCCCTTGTAGTCAGTCGAGTCTCCTGAAGACGAGAGACTAGAAAATGTTAGAAATCTGGCCTTTGGTGAATGTATGCTACACACATTAGATGTGTAAATTCTGATTGGTTGTGTAGCCATTATGATGTTTTCTGTTTGGCCTTCTTCCCTTCACTTTCACCATCACATATCCCTTCTCCAAATCTTTTAACCTGGACCCCTGCAGGTATAGGATCCTCATCCCCAAGGTGAACTGTCACTTCATCTATGGTCAGGTCTACATTAGAAATAAGCCCAGCACTATCTGGCTTGTCAGCCAAAGAGGCTGAAATGGGCTCAACCACAGATATGCCTCCACTACCTTTGGGGGTCATCTCCTGGTCCCTAGTGTCTGACTGCTGTACCTCCATCTGTTCCAGAGAGATCTCACGATCTATTCTCTGGAGTTCTTCCCTCTCCATCTTAGACCCCCAAGAGTCATCCTCATCAGAATCCTCATTTTGTAGTTGGGAATAGCGATTGGATGTCTCTGGACTAAAGCACATGACTCCAGGAGTCTTTCTTGCTTTGCCAGAGCCACCAACTACTTGCCATTGTTCTTCACTAGGCGTCTGTGATTTTTGCAGACTTTGTTTAAACTTTCCTTTCTTTTTTTTCCTTTTGTAAGGGGATTCCTCTGAGATGGATACAGGGGTCTCACTGTTATGTTGGGTAGGTTCAGGAATTACTGTATCTGGAGGGTGTGTCTGAGGGTTGGGCTCTGGGGAGATTATGGGGTCTATCACAGTTTGTGAGAGGCCTTTTGTGGCACTTGATGGGCAAGGCTGTGGTGATGATCTCTGATCTACCTCCCTGTGAGTATGAGTCTGCCCTCTCTGATGTTGTACCTTCCTTCCTATACCATCCTGATCCTCTCCTGTCTCTCTCTGTTGGGGTTGGTTGGGTGTTGTGCCCTCGTGCCTTTGCTGTTGTTCCTCTCTCTGTTGGTTTTCTATCTCATGAACAGCCTCTATCAATAGTTGGTCTTCTTCCTGCAGTCATTGATTTCCCACTACAAGAATATTCTTATTTTTATTATGAGAGGCCATAGGGCACAAGCGATGAGGATGCCCCATATTACCACACAGGTTACACTTAATGTCCTTACAGAACTTCTTTGTATGGCCTATTTTCCCACAGAGGATACACTTCTCTACAGCACAGGAACTGGCCAGGTGATTTAGTGACCCACATTTAAAGCATCTTTTGGCCTGGCCAGCATAGAAGCAAATGCACTTTTCTTTGCCTATGAAAAAAGTGTTAGGCAGATGTTGGGGGACATTATTAACCACCGTAAGCTTGACCTCAGTTTTCCAGCCCCCCGTCCACACATCATCTTCAAGTACACGGACTAACGGGGAGAGGACTGTGCACTGACGCTTCAACCACGTGAGCACATCATCCACAGGGACCCCTTCATTTTTAACAATGATGGTGATGTTCTTTATCTCTGGCTTAGATATTGGCATGGCCTCAAAATTCTGCCATTCAGGCTGTGTTTTTAGGGTCTCAAAAAGCCGCCAAAAAGCATCTAACCCCTGTGGAATTTTAAAGCTCACATCCCACTCTGTAGGTGACTGAACAATACAGGCCTCCAGGTCAGTACTAGCTTTGAATTTTGCGGAGCCTTCTAGCAGTCTCCTAATAATGTAGGTTCTGTTTGGGGCATCCTCTTTGTTCCCTTCCCACATCAACTTGACACAGTTTTTCCTACGGAATGCCTGACCACCAAACGAGGGCCCTTCACCTGCAGGGAAGAATCTCCTTCTCTCCCAGAACCTTCCTGATGCTTTAGGGTCTACCCCAGAAGTTGATTTAGGGTCCCCCCCAGAAGATAGAGCTTTAGGGCCCACCCCAGAAGTTGAAGCTTTAGGGCCCACCCCAGAAGTTGAAGCTTGCTCAGTAGAGGTTTGGCCCTCAGTAACATGAGCCTGCTGTGCTTTTGTAGGCCCAGTATTCCCAGACTCTTTATTACCCACCACCAACACCTCTTGTGCGCCCATCACCACTGGGTCACTGTGAGCACTCGCTTCTCCAAGCGCCGCTACAGACACGCCAGCATTCACACCAGACTCATCTCCATGTACCACCCCAGACACGCCACTCGCAGCTGACTGATTGGACGATACTTCCATTGCTGGAGTAACATCCTCTTGTGGCCTTTGGCTCTGTGATGGTTCTCGCGGTTTGGTTGCAGGGGACAATGGAGGAAATTCTTCCTGAGTGAAGTGGAAACTGTCTGGGGCCACTGATGTAACTTGGGGCCACTGATGTGACTTGGGGCCACTGATGTGACTTGGGGCCACTGATGTAACTTGGGGCCACTGATGTAACTTGGGGCCACTGATGTAACTTGGGGCCACTGATGTAACTTGGGGCCGCTGTTTCATTCCCTCTCTCTTCTTTCCCTGTTTTGGGACATCCTTCAAATCAAACGCCATATGCTGCCAGTTGATGGTCTCACTTCCTTGGCCTTTAGGTGGCGCTCTCCTCGAACTCCTGCTTGGGGCTTCAGGCTTTTTAAATTCCCCTTCTGTATCAGATGAGGTGGAACAGCTGGTAGTGCTGGGCTTCCGGGTGCGATAGGGAACCTGCCCTTTCAGAGACTTTTGCATCTTTTCAAATCTCTCCATGTTTTCAAAACGCTCCCTCCAGGGCCCCGCTTTAGTCAGTAACCTCTCAATGGAAACTTCCACCTCAAAGAGCTCCCCTTTAAGTGTGATCATGTCCAGCTCAAGTTTTCCTCTTTTGTTCTTATTCGCAGCTTTAATCAGCTTTTGTTGTGCCACAATTTCTGCCTCTTTCTTCTTTTTGTCACTGTAGGCTTGTGTCAGCTGCTTAATGATAGTTGGAATATCCTCAGGACAGGGCACCGGGGGGCTCCCTGCAGTAGGGGGCTTGTGTCAGCTGCTTAATGATAGTTGGAATATCCTCAGGGCAGGGCACCGGGGGGCTCCCTGCAGTAGGGGGCTGGGGCTGCTTAATGATAGTTGGAATATCCTCGGGATAGGGCACCGGGGGGCTCCCTGCAGTAGGGGGCTTGTGTCAGCTGCTTAATGATAGTTGGAATATCCTCAGGGCAGGGCACCGGGGGGCTCCCTGCAGTAGGGGGCTGGGGCTGCTTAATGATAGTTGGAATATCCTCGGGACAGGGCACTGGGGGGCTCTCTGCAGTAGGGGGCTGGGGCTGCTTAATGATAGTTGGAATATCCTCGGGACAGGGCACCGGGGGGCTCTCTGCAGTAGGGGGCTGGGGCTGCTTAATGATAGTTGGAATATCCTCGGGACAGGGCACCGGGGGGCTCTCTGCAGTAGGGGGCTGGGGCTGCTTAATGATAGTTGGAATATCCTCGGGACAGGGCACCGGGGGGCTCCCTGCAGTAGGGGGCTGGGGCTGCTGGTTTGCACGTACCCCAAGAGCTGCCCCTGAGGCAGAAGCCGATTCACAGGAAAACTGGGATAAATCATCATTATCAGACATGTCAGTGCTACAGGCAGTATCAGGTGCAGGTTTGGCAAGTACAGGGTTAATTGCAGGACTGGGTGCAGGTGTCTGGGTAACTGCTGAATCCTGAGGTTTGGCCGCCCCAGTAAGAGAAAGCTCAGCAGCAGCAGCCGCCATGATCCTGCCAGTGTGACTTACAGCAGCACCTTCTCCCTTCCCAAATACACTTTCCCTCGCTGCACAGACATCATGGGGAGTTTCTGGCACAACATCACCAGTGGCTGGAATAGTCTGGCTGTCAGATGGAAGGCTTACAGGGGATGCTGGGAAATGTAGTTTAGTCACAGGGGATTGTGACCCAGCTTTACCCCCACCTTGCTTTCTCCCACACAATGTGCCTTTCCCAGTCCCTTCTCCCCTCACTGCAGTGCCATCAGGTAAAGCCCCCACAGGGGCAGAACGCTGGGGCTTCTTATTAGAAGAGGATTTGTTACTCACAGTTTTTGCAGCAGATCTTAAAGTGCGAGTGTCTCCCTTCTCCTCAGCTGCCCCAGGGGTAAGATTAACTGCCCCACTTTGTCTCTGCCTTGTCCTCTCACTCCTCCTCACTTCTGCACCGTCACTTCCAGCGTCAGATCCCCTGCGCCCCATGTTTCTCCCCAGGTCTGAGTTCTGCCAGTCAGGTTGCAGGGCCTGGGGCTCCATGTTGTTCTCACCTGCCTGGGCTTCCACTGGGGACTCCTCCATACTCACTGCCTGGGCTTCCACTGGGGACTCCTCCGTACTCACTGCCTGGGCTTCCACTGGGGACTCCTCCATACTCACTGGCCTGGGGCTTCCACTGGGGGACTCCTCCATACTCACTGCCTGGGCTTCCACTGGGGACTCCTCCATACTCACTGCCTGGGCTTCCACTGGGGACTCCTCCATACTCACTGCCTGGGCTTCCACTGGGACTCCTCCATACTCACTGCCTGGGCTTCCACTGGGGACTCCTCCATACTCACTGCCTGGGCTTCCACTGGGGACTCCTCCGTACTCACTGCCTGGGCTTCCACTGGGGACTCCTCCGTACTCACTGCCTGGGCTTCCACTGGGGACTCCTCCGTACTCACTGCCTGGGCTTCCACTGGGGACTCCTCCGTACTCACTGCCTGGGCTTCCACTGGGGACTCCTCCGTACTCACTGCCTGGGCTTCCACTGGGGACTCCTCCATACTCACTGCCTGGGCTTCCACTGGGGACTCCTCCATACTCACTGCCTGGGCTTCCACTGGGGACTCCTCCATACTCACTGCCTGGGCTTCCACTGGGGCCTCCTCCATACTCACTGCCTGGGCTTCCACTGGGGACTCCTCCGTACTCACTGCCTGGGCTTCCACTGGGGACTCCTCCGTACTCACTGCCTGGGCTTCCACTGGGACTCCTCCGTACTCACTGCCTGGGCTTCCACTGGGACTCCTCCGTACTCACTGCCTGGGCTTCCACTGGGGACTCCTCCGTACTCACTGCCTGGGCTTCCACTGGGACTCCTCCGTACTCACTGCCTGGGCTTCCACTGGGGACTCCTCCGTACTCACTGCCTGGGCTTCCACTGGGGACTCCTCCGTACTCACTGCCTGGGCTTCCACTGGGGACTCCTCCGTACTCACTGCCTGGGCTTCCACTGGGGACTCCTCCATACTCACTGCCTGGGCTTCCACTGGGGACTCCTCCATACTCACTGCCTGGGCTTCCACTGGGGACTCCTCCATACTCACTGCCTGGGAAGCTCCCCCAGCAGCTGGCACTTGCTCCCACAGATACAAACTCCAATGGCTCAGAGTTTGAATCCAAACTTTCCTCCAGGCTAGGCCCTAAAGCCTGGGCCTGGAGTACTGAAGGTGGTGGCTCAGAGCCACAAGATCCTGGGCTTCTGCTGGTCATGCAGAGAGATCAAATTACACACCTGCTCTCTCTCATTTCCCTACAGAAATAGGGGTTGGTAGCACTAGGTAGGTACCTAATATATAGGGGCAGAGACAGGGGAAAGTGTTGGAAGGGTTACTGCCTGCCCTGCTCTCAGTTCCCTACAGAAATAGGGGTTGGTAGCACTAGGTAGGTACCTAATATATAGGGGCAGAGACAGGGGAAAGTGTTGGAAGGGTTACTGCCTGCCCTGCTCTCATTTCCCTACAGAAATAGGGGTTGGTAGCACTAGGTAGGTACCTAATATATAGGGGCAGAGACAGGGGAAAGTGTTGGAAGGGTTACTGCCTGCCCTGCTCTCATTTCCCTACAGAAATAGGGGTTGGTAGCACTAGGTAGGTACCTAATATATAGGGGCAGAGACAGGGGAAAGTGTTGGAAGGGTTACTGCCTGCCCTGCTCTCATTTCCCTACAGAAATAGGGGTTGGTAGCACTAGGTAGGTACCTAATATATAGGGGCAGAGACAGGGGAAAGTGTTGGAAGGGTTACTGCCTGCCCTGCTCTCATTTCCCTACAGAAATAGGGGTTGGTAGCACTAGGTAGGTACCTAATATATAGGGGCAGAGACAGGGGAAAGTGTTGGAAGGGTTACTGCCTGCCCTGCTCTCATTTCCCTACAGAAATAGGGGTTGGTAGCACTAGGTAGGTACCTAATATAAAGGTTTTTTCACAAGAGACGAGTGTCTGGAGAATTGTAGATTTCTTGCTTCATGCCATAATACAGTCGAGGGAAGGTTTAGAGGAAAGTCGAGGGAAGGTTTAGAGGAAAGTCGAGGGAAGGTTTAGAGGAAAGTCGGGGGAATCTCGCCGCTCGGCTGCAGTAAATGGTACAAAAGTGAATATTTTATGAGACGTCTCGTCAGTTGTCAGTTTCAGAATCCTGTGCGCTGTCTCTTTAATTAGTGTGAATGGGGAATGAGAGGCGGCAGTTGGCGGCGCGGGGCACAGGGGGGCAGATCTGGGCCCCGGTTGCATTATTTATGGCTGTTTGTGATCTCAGAGAGGCGCTGGGGAACCTGCTGCGACCAATCACAGGCTGAGCTTAAATCCTATCAAGCTGGAGGTTTAATTGCTGTTATCTGGGTTCGGGGAGTGGGGGTAATGGGGGTACAAATGCCACGCGGGCGCTTGTTACAGTGAATGTCTCTCCTATTTCTGAGGTTTCAGTTCTTTTGATCTCTGTATCTGAGCTCAGTAACCCAGCGGCACTGGCGGTTCTGCCCACAGAGCGAATGTATCTGATTCTTCCCTTTATTCATGTGAGAGGGAGCGGCTGTGGCACAGGGACCCCAGTTACAGGGATAGCGTTGCCCTCGCCCTATCAGAACTCACGGTGTTGCCCTCGCCCTATCAGAACTCACGGTGTTGCCCTCGCCCTATCAGAACTCACGGTGTTGCCCTCGCCCTATCAGAACTCACGGTGTTGCCCTCGCCCTATCAGAACTCACAGTGTTGCCCTCGCCCTATCAGAACTCACGGTGTTGCCCTCGCCCTATCAGAACTCACGGTGTTGCCCTCGCCCTATCAGAACTCACGGTGTTGCCCTCGCCCTATCAGAACTCACTCACAGAATCTCTATGTTCCCTGGGTTCAAATCACCTAGATCCCTACAACCTAGTGGGGACTATTTACCCCAAACTGTCTCTCCTGGGTGGGGCACAGAACTGCTTTTATTGGCTGCCCTACTCCTGCCCCACCCACCTGCAGCTCAGGGACCCCAAATCCTCAAATACAGGCTCCACCCATAACTCCCACTCCTTCTTCCTTACTGGGGTCTCCCAGGGCCCCCTACAGTCCTGCACAGAGTGGGGTCCAAAGAGACAGAACCTTGGGGCCACTCCCTTTCAGTGTTGTTCTGGGCCCGCCGGGCCGGTACCACTAATGCCCCAGTCAGTGGGGGGGGCAGGAGGAAAGATCTCGCTCGGTTCTTGACATCACAAAGTTCTTTTGGGTCGGTACAAGTCCCGGCGCTCAGACAATGAGTTTGTGGCAGAACCAGACGCCGGACTCGTTGGACCCGTTGGGCCCATAAGCGCAGAATCATTCCCGGAGCCGCAGGACCGGAGAGATTTCACGTTTGTGATTTTCATCAAATTCTCAATATTTCCATGTTTTCCTCTCCTTTAATTTCCTGCTTCTTCCCCCCCCCCCCGACATCCCATAATATCCAAGCTGCACATTATACACACAGCACCCTGGGCAACTGCAGTGCTATGGGGGTATTGGGGAACCACATTCTGCCCCAGTAAGCCCTGGCCCCCTCATTGCACCCCTAACTCTGCCCACTGCTACCAGGTAATTGGGGTTCATTTTTAATGGGTGCAAAATACAAGGAGTTGGTACCTGGGCTGGGGCCCCTGGGGCAGGGGCAGTTAGTGGATGACCTTAGGGTGCAAGTTGGGGCAGATAATTTTACGCTTTTTGCCCGCCCTTCTGATGACATCACATGTTTTTGATGACCTCATTTCTGTGCTTCAGGGCAGTAGGTTGCAGCTCTGGGGGGGGGGGTACGTTCAGATACCCCTCCCCCCATTTATTTTCTCCCCCCGTTCCCACAGATGCGCCCCCCCCGTTCCCACAGATGCCCCCCCCCGTTCCCACAGATGCGCCCCCCCGTTCCCACAGATGCGCCCCCCCGTTCCCACAGATGCGCCCCCCGTTCCCACAGATGCGCCCCCCCCGTTCCCACAGATGCGCCCCCCCGTTCCCACAGATGCCCCCCCCCGTTCCCACAGATGCGCCCCCCCGTTCCCATGGCACCGCTGGCACCACCAGATGGAAATCTCAGCAGATTCTGCTTTTCAGCACAAAAACCCAAATAAACAGAAGAGATTTGGGGCCGATTCCCGCTGTTCCCTCCCGGGCAGATCCCACACGTCGGAATGAGGGGTCACATGGGGCGAATTGTGGGAATGGGATTGGTTGCCGAGCGGCGCCCCCGTCTGGCGCTACGGGGGGGGGCAAAGTCATCTGAAATGTGTGATATTCAATCTGCACAAACTGGGGGGGGGGGGCTTCTGTCTGTAACATTCACTCTGGGCTCCCGGAACAGATGCACTGGGCCCCCCCTTCCCATGCCCCCCCACTCCCTGCCCCCCCCCCCCAGCTTAGCAAGTGAGCTTCATAATTCAAATATATATAAAATGAATAAACAGCACTCTCCTTCCCCTTCACTCACACTCTCACTCACCTTATCATTTTACTCACTCGCCCCTCACACTCTCACTCACCCTCTCACTCACTCACCCTCACACTCTTACTCACCCTCTCACTCTTACTCACCCTCTCACTCACTCACCCTCTCACTCACTCACCCTCTCACTCACCCTCTCACTGTCCAATCACTGCCCAGACTCACTGTCCAATCACTGCCCAGACTCACTGTCCAATCACTGCCCAGACTCACTGTCCAATCACTGCCCAGACTCACTGTCCAATCACTGCCCATTGCCAGTGGAGCAGCGCTGGGCTGAATAAATTCCATAGCAATAAAATGTGAGAAATTAGTGAAGAATAAAGTCCGTTTGAGCCGCAGGGAACGAAGCCATAAATGTTCCGATCGGAAATTTCTCCCGAGCAGTAAAATCATCATTTATGGCACCGGCGCCACAGAACCCTCTGCAAATGGATCCAATAAAAGATGCAGCAGAAAGTGCACTTTCCTTACTGGTTATTATGGCCTTTTATTTATAGGGCGGCAGCGCTTTACTGCAGTAGCGCAAAGGGATCACTAGGAGCCCGGCTGTAAATAAATACCCCCCTTAAATAAATACCCCCCCGCAGCTGTGCTCACATTGCCTGGAGATCACTCTCTGGCTCTTGTGCAACTGCAACTCCCACCATCATTTCCTATTGTTCCTTGTTCCCCCAAACATTCAGGCAGGGGGTGTGTAAGGCTGGACTTGGGCTGGGGGGGGGGGTGAGAATAAGGGGTGCAGCCGATGGGAAATCCTGAGTTTTATCAAAGGGAACTGGAAGGTTCGGCCATCTTTTAGTTCCACACAGGAAGCCATTAGGCCCTGTGGTCATTTTGGGATATGGTAGTACTTGGGGTTACTGGGGGCTGTGGGGCCAAGTAACACACTTTATTGGGGTTACTGAGGGCTGTGGGTCAAGTAATGCCCTTTTTTGGGGTTACTGGGGGCTGTGAGGCCAAGTAATGGAACTTATTTGGGTTACTGGGGGCCGCGGGGACAAGTAATGCACTTTATTGGGGTTACTGGGGGCTGTGGGGCCAAGTAATTGAACTTATTTGGGTTAATGGGGGCTGTGAGGCCAAGTAATGCACTTTATTGGGGTTACTGGGGGCCGCGGGGCCAAGTAATGCACTTTATTGGGGTTACTGGGGGCTGTGGGGCCAAGTAATGGAACTTATTTGGGTTAATGGGAGCTGTGGTGCCAAGTAACGCACTTTATTGGGGTTACTGGGGGCTGTGGGGCCAAGTAATTGAACTTATTTGGATTAATGGGAGCTGTGGGGCCAAGTAACGCACTTTATTGGGGTTACTGGGGGCTGCGGGGCCATGTAACGCACTTTATTGGGGTTACCGAAGGGCTGTGGGGCCAAGTAACGAACTTTATTGGGGTTACCGAAGGGCTGTGGGGCCAAGTAACGCACTTTATTGGGGTTACCGAAGGGCTGTGGGGCCAAGTAACGAACTTTATTGGGGTTACCGAAGGGCTGTGGGGCCAAGTAACACACTTTATTGGGGTTACCGAAGGGCTGTGGGGCCAAGTAACACACTTTATTGGGGTTACCGAAGGGCTGTGGGGCCAAGTAACGCACTTTATTGGGGTTACTGGGGGCTGCGGGGCCATGTAACGCACTTTATTGGGGTTACCGAAGGGCTGTGGGGCCAAGTAACGCACTTTATTGGGGTTACCGAAGGGCTGTGGGGCCAAGTAACGCACTTTATTGGGGTTACCGAAGGGCTGTGGGGCCAAGTAACACACTTTATTGGGGTTACTTAAGGGCTGTGGGGCCAAGTAACGCACTTTATTGGGGTTACTGGGGGCTGCGGGGCCATGTAACGCACTTTATTGGGGTTACCGAAGGGCTGTGGGGCCAAGTAACGCACTTTATTGGGGTTACTGGGGGCTGCGGGGCCATGTAACGCACTTTATTGGGGTTACCGAAGGGCTGTAGGGCCAAGTAACACACTTTATTGGGGTTACTGGGGGCTGCGGGGCCAAGTAATGCACTTTATTGGGGTTACTGGGGGCTGCGGGGCCAAGTAACGCACTTTATTGGGGTTACTGGGGGCTGCGGGGCCAAGTAACGCACTTTATTGGGGTTACTGGGGGCTGCGGGCCCTACGGACCCCCCCAGACAGAGGGAGTGGGAGCCGCTGGTCATTAGTCTCACACTATGAGAGGAATGAGTTGCGACGCTGCAGCGGCGGGTGATTTCCCTGAGACAAATTTGTGTTTATTTCCCGCTGATTTATCCCCCCCCCCCGTGCCCATTAAATGCCAAGCGAAGCGTTTATTCATGTTTAAGTAATGGGCCTGGAGCCGCCAGTTCCTTCTGTCTGAGCAGCGGAAGGAACCAACAGTCGGAACTTTCCCTGCTGCGCTCCAGGAACCAACAGGGGGGCCCCAATATGCCAATCCGGCCTGGGCTCAGCCTTCTGTACCTGATCCTCGTCTGATCCTGCCATAAAGCAAAACTGTGCTGCTGTTTGTCATGGAGGAAGTACTGTATGTACCATTACAAAAGTACCAGGAAATACACTCCCCCATGCACAGGAAGCAGAGACAGTCACACGGGTACCGGGAAATACACTCCCCCTTGCACAGGAAGCAGAGACAGTCACATGGGTACCAGGAAATACACTCCCCCGTGCAAAGGATGCAGAGACAGTCACACGGGTACCGGGAAATACACTCCCCCGTGCAAAGGAAGCAGAGACAGTCACACGGGTACCGGGAAATACACTCCCCCGTGCAAAGGAAGCAGAGACAGTCACACGGGTACCAGGAAATACACTCCCCCGTGCACAGGATGCAGAGACAGTCACACGGGTACCGGGAAATACACTCCCCCGTGCAAAGGAAGCAGAGACAGTCACACGGGTACCGGGAAATACACTCCCCCGTGCAAAGGAAGCAGAGACAGTCACACGGGTACCGGGAAATACACTCCCCCGTGCAAAGGAAGCAGAGACAGTCACACGGGTACCGGGAAATACACTCCCCAGTGCAAAGGAAGCAGAGACAGTCACACGGGTACCGGGAAATACACTCCCCCGTGCAAAGGAAGCAGAGACAGTCACATGGGTACCGGGAAATACACTCCCCCGTGCAAAGGAAGCAGAGACAGTCACATGGGTACCAGGAAATACTGAATGACTGACCGTTTCTGTAGCCAATGGGAACACTCGGGGAGAACCTTCAAGCCTGAACCCATGGCCAATTACTGATTTTAAGATCAGTGTCTGCAGGCACCTTTTACCAATTGAGTCCGGCAGCCTGTCAGCAAAATTTAAAGATACAGTGCACAACTGCTCAGCCCCATTTTTAGGATATGGGCCCCACGTTGGGCGCCAAATGTAACCCCTATTTGGCTGTAAAAACAGGCAGCGCCAGCTCAGTCCCTCAGATGGGCTTTTGCTAATGGAAATATCCCGGGGTGTAGTGCAACTACAACTCACTGATGATGTGTGCAGAGTAGAATAGCACATAATGGACGCCAGAAGGTTCTTGCTGATGAACAAATGATAACTTGGTTTATTGTCTTAGGACAACAAGAGAGGATGCCCCCGGGTTTATCCCACCTCTCTGGGAGTCTGGGCAGGGTAAATGCACTGGGTCAGCATGGCCACTATGAAGGGCAGTCCGGATAGATACCTCAGTCCTCAGGATAAATACCTTAGCTGTGTTAGGGCCCAACAGCCGACTATGGATCAGGGGTAAAATACTAGCCTGCCCCCTATGTCTTACCCCTGGCCCTAAGCTGAGGCAACAGCGCCTGTATGGGAGGTACTTCCAGCTAAACTCCTGGTTGGAGCCAAAACTGCTCTTTCTTCCTTCCCTCTCTATCTCACTCTCCTAGAAAGGGCTGGGGACACAGCACATTGGGTTCGTACATATGGTACCGGTACTGACGGGCCGGGGATACGGCACATTGGGTTTGTACATACGGTACCGGTACTGACGGGCTGGGGATACGGCACATTGGGTTCGTACATATGGTACCGGTACTGACGGGCCAGGGATACGGCACATTGGGTTTGTACATACGGTACCGGTACTGACGGGCCGGGGATACGGCACATTGGGTTCGTACATATGGTACCAGTACTGACGGGCCAGGGATACGGCACGTTGGGTTTGTACATACGGTACCGGTACTGACGGGCCGGGGATACGGCACATTGGGTTTGTACATACGGTACCGGTACTGACGGGCCGGGGATACGGCACATTGGGTTCGTACATATGGTACCAGTACTGACGGGCCTTGTCATGGGGTCTCATGGTACCCCCCAACGGAATGATCAGCATCTCTCTGTCTCACTGTCTCACTCTCTCACTGTCTCACTCTCTCACTGTCTCGCTGTCTGTCTAGTTGAGAATCTCAGACTATCAGGCGCAGTTGTCGGGGGTTCTGATTGGATAATACAGATTGATGTTTTTTCCTTTCCAACTTAGGGGTCCCCAGGCTGCTAAATATGTGGGGGTCTCCCTTAGTCCCGCCCCCAGGGCAGTGCCCCCCAGTATCTGATTTCCCTGTATCTCCCATTCTGTTGGACAGAAATTCTCCCTGTGTCCCAGCATTGAGGTTTCAGTGATTTATTGGGGGAATTAGCGCCGCTGGGTGGGGGTCAGTATCCATGTTCCATTTATTCCTCCCATTTGTCTCTATTCGCATTATTAACTGCGCGGCTGCAGAACCGCAACAACAAATCGCTGCGATCGGATTCGGAGAAACGAGAAACTTGGCAGCAAATTTGTAAAATGATTTTAGCAGAAATGTCTAAAAAGTGAGAGAAAAGAAGCGTCACGTGAGGGTCCGACCCACAGAACCGGGGGGAAATAAGCCCTTGTGTCGCTACTGTGGCGCCCCCCCGGGGCAAGTTCCCCCCCACAAACGCCGGTTTCCCACTAAATGTATCCAACCAACAGTATCGCCCGGCAGTGAGGCCCAAAGGCACAGTTACCCCCACATGGCCTACTGAGTGCAGCAAATGTAACAGCCTTGCCTTACTATACACACTGCTACACTTTATCCCTATAGTCCCGTCTTCTCCTGACTCCCCCTTGCCTTACTATACACACTATCCCCATAGTCCAGTCTTCTCCTGACGCCCCCTTGCCTTACTATACACACTATCCCCATAGTCCCGTCTTCTCCCGACGCCCCCTTGCCTTACTATACACACTATCCCCATAGTCCCATCTTCTCCTGACTCCCCCTTGCCTTACTATACACACTATCCCCATAGTCCCGTCTTCTCCCGACGCCCCCTTGCCTTACTATACACACTATCCCCATAGTCCCGTCTTCTCCCGACGCCCCCTTGCCTTACTATACACACTATCCCCATAGTCCCGTCTTCTCCCCACGCCCCCTTGCCTTACTATACACCCTATCCCCATAGTCCCGTCTTCTCCTGACTCCCCCTTGCCTTACTATACACCCTATCCCCATAGTCCCGTCTTCTCCTGACTCCCCCTTGCCTTACTATACACACTATCCCCATAGTCCAGTCTTCTCCTGACGCCCCCTTGCCTTACTATACACACTATCCCCATAGTCCCGTCTTCTCCTGACTCCCCCTTGCCTTACTATACACACTATCCCCATAGTCCCGTCTTCTCCTGACTCCCCCTTGCCTTACTATACACACTATCCCCATAGTCCCGTCTTCTCCTGACTCCCCCTTGCCTTACTATACACCCTATCCCCATAGTCCCGTCTTCTCCTGACTCCCCCTTGCCTTACTATACACACTATCCCCATAGTCCCGTCTTCTCCTGACTCCCCCTTGCCTTACTATACACACTATCCCCATAGTCCTGTCTTCTCCCGACGCCCCCTTGCCTTACTATACACCCTGTCTCAACGTTACCTGCCCCCCCCCCCCCCCCACCTCAGTATATTAGAGAAATGGAATATCGGTGTGTCCCCCCCGTGCAGGTACAATGGAGGGGCTTGTGCTACTCACTGAGGAAGACAAAGAGGTCGGAGGAGGAAGGAGTGAGGGGGGGGGAGAGCAGTGACAGAGGGAGATGATGGGGGGGGGGGGAAGGAGTGAGGGGGGGAGAGCAGTGACAGAGGGAGATGATGGGGAGGGGGGGAAGGAGTGAGGGGGGGAGAGCAGTGACAGAGGGAGATGATGGGGAGGGGGGAAGGAGTGAGGGGGGGAGAGCAGTGACAGAGGGAGATGATGGGGAGGGGGGGGAAGGAGTGAGGGGGGGGAGAGCAGTGACAGAGGGAGATGATGGGGAGGGGGGGGAAGGAGTGAGGGGGGGGAGAGCAGTGACAGAGGGAGATGATGGGGAGGGGGGGGGAAGGAGTGAGGGGGGGGAGAGCAGTGACAGAGGGAGATGATGGGGAGGGGGGGGAAGGAGTGAGGGGGGGAGAGCAGTGACAGAGGGAGATGATGGGGAGGGGGGGAAGGAGTGAGGGGGGGAGAGCAGTGACAGAGGGAGATGATGGGGAGGGGGGGGGAAGGAGTGAGGGGGGGAGAGCAGTGACAGAGGGAGATGATGGGGAGGGGGGGGGGAAGGAGTGAGGGGGGGGAGAGCAGTGAGAGGGAGATGATGGGGAGGGGGGGGAAGGAGGCGCCGCTGGGAAACTGACAGGGTAAGTGGCCCCTTTGGTGCAGGAGGAACGTCAGTCTCAGCCGCTCATTATCCCAGCGATGTTCCACTCATCAGAGCCATAGAAACGGGGCCCCCAGCCTCCCCCCCACTTACTGCTGCAGCACTCACTGCATTTACCCCTCTCTGTCTGGAATGGGGACCCCAATACTCACTGGCTCCGGGGGGGGGTCAAGATTACATGAGGAGAGGGGCAGTAATAGTAGGGTGGGGTGTGTATAGTAAGGCAAGGTTACATGAGGGATCTGCCCGGCTCGTTAGATAGACTTAGGGATCTGCCCGGCTCGTTGGATAGACTTAGGGATCTGCCCGGCTCGTTAGATAGACTTAGGGATCTGCCCGGCTCGTTAGATAGACTTAGGGATCTGCCCGGCTCGTTGGATAGACTTAGGGATCTGCCCGGCTCGTTGGATAGACTTAGGGATCTGCCCGGCTCGTTAGATAGACTTAGGGATCTGCCCGGCTCGTTAGATAGACTTAGGGATCTGCCCGGCTCGTTAGATAGACTTAGGGATCTGCCCGGCTCATTAGATCGGTTTGTCGGGTATTTGCCCCCCCCTTTATCTTTACAGGAATATGATTGGCTGCACTCGGTGGCGACTATTTGAGCGCCAGTCTCCCTGACATTTCATTCGCTGCTGCTGATTGCCCCCCCCCGGGGCTGTAACACCCCCTGATACGATAATGAATGACCCCCTCGGGGCCAGGACACCCCCCACAGTCTGGGAATCTCTTGCTCTGAAGGAAAAGGGTTAATAAAGGGTTCCCAGGTGCCCCAAAAATGTCTGGAGCATCCAATCAGAGCAGCCAGTTGGCGCCATGTGTGAATCCATCACAACCAATCGGCATGGGCGGAGGGGGGAGCAGTAATTAACTCATTTACTCATGTTTAATTGGGAATATTAACAGACAGGGTGTCTGACAGTGTCGGGGGCAGAATTACAGGGGGGGCCCTCCCAGTTATAGAACCTTTGGGCGAGTTCATATAGAGAATTAATGGCTCCGTGTGTAACGAGCGCAGCCTCCTCGTTAGTTCCCCTCACAGTCATATTAATTAGCGCCTCACTCAGACGCTGGAGTTTAATTGGCTGCTCTTTCTGATCGGCACGACCCATTATTGCTGTGCCCCGGGGGGCGCTGGGGCCAAAGTGCAGTTATAAATACAGGAGGGGGGTGTCACTCACTGACAGGGCAACCGACAGCACCCCCCCCCCCGCTATAGGTGCGCCCCCCCAGCTGGTTTCCAGTAACCATATTGGCTCAGTTTGCACCAATGAGAAGGGAATGCTGGGAAGTAAATCAGTTCCACTCCCACATTTTCATGGATGTTTGGAGTTAAATGTCCCTCATTCTGTTGGTTAGAACCCCCCCCCCCACCCCCCATCCTATTTCCATTTCTGCAGCGACCTTGCTGGCATGTCTGGGGTTATTGTGCTCATTATCTATTTTGTGTAATAATTATACTGGCATGTCTGAGAGGTGTTATCTTTTATATTAAACTATGGCACATAGGGATTCCCCTGTACTAAGCACAATTCAGCAGGAACAGCCCCCTAAGTTTGCTCATAGGCTGCACAGAGAGATCCCATACAACTATGGCACATAGGGATTCCCCTGTACTAAGCACAATTCAGCAGGAACAGCCCCCTAAGTTTGCCCATAGCCTGTACAGAGAGATACCATAAAACTATGGCACATAGGGATTCCCCTGTACTAAGCACAATTCAGCAGGAACAGCCCCCTAAGTTTGCCCATAGCCTGTACAGAGAGATACCATAAAACTATGGCACATAGGGATTCCCCTGTACTAAGCACAATTCAGCAGGAACAGCCCCCTAAGTTTGCCCATAGCCTGTACAGAGAGATACCATAAAACTATGGCACATAGGGATTCCCCTGTACTAAGCACAATTCAGCAGGAACAGCCCCCTAAGTTTGCCCATAGCCTGTACAGAGAGATACCATAAAACTATGGCACATAGGGATTCCCCTGTACTAAGCACAATTCAGCAGGAACAGCCCCCTAAGTTTGCCCATAGCCTGTACAGAGAGATACCATAAAACTATGGCACATAGGGATTCCCCTGTACTAAGCACAATTCAGCAGGAACAGCCCCCTAAGTTTGCCCATAGCCTGTACAGAGAGATACCATAAAACTATGGCACATAGGGATTCCCCTGTACTAAGCACAATTCAGCAGGAACAGCCCCCTAAGTTTGCCCATAGCCTGTACAGAGAGATACCATAAAACTATGGCACATAGGGATTCCCCTGTACTAAGCACAATTCAGCAGGAACAGCCCCCTAAGTTTGCTCATAGCCTGTACAGAGAGATACCATAAAACTATGGCACATAGGGATTCCCCTGTACTAAGCACAATGCAGCAGGAACAGCCCCCTAAGTTTGCTCATAGCCTGTACAGAGAGATACCATAAAACTATGGCACATAGGGATTCCCCTGTACTAAGCACAATTCAGCAGGAACAGCCCCCTAAGTTTGCTCATAGCCTGTACAGAGAGATACCATAAAACTATGGCACATAGGGATTCCCCTGTACTAAGCACAAACTGAACAGAGAATTGTGGGAGTTTAATGAAAACATACTGGGAATGCTGGGAAATGTAGTATATTTGCACAGAATAAAAAATGGAAACTGCTTGTGGATGGTAGGAAAGTATCACAGTTCATATGATGCAACAGGGTAATTGCACTTGCCCTTTAATCCTGTGATCCAGCTGGGGGGGCTTGGGGGGCTCGGGGGGGGGGAGCGGCTTTGGAATTGATTGCAGTCGGGTTTATGGGATAATAAAGCGCTAAATATAACTCCCGGGATCAGGCAAACAGAACCTCACTCATTTCCATGGGAAGATATTGGGTCTGGAACCTGCCCCCCCCCGACTCCATCAGCTTTATATGTAATATCTGCCCCCCCAGCCGGGGCCCCCTCTACCCCTCTCTATAATTGCTCTGACCTCAATTAAACAGGTGTCAGTTTGGGGCTTATTCCTTGCCCCCCCCCCCCCCGTCAGCTCCTGATGCCTCATTGTCTCTCTGACCCTCTCCCCCCCCTCTCCTGGAGCTGCCCCCCCTCTCCTGGAACTGCCCCCCCCCCCCCGTATTTTCATTTCCTGCAGCAAAATGTAGAGACTTCAGCATTTTCCCAGCGCAGCGAATCCACCGCATTGTGTCAGATACGGAATAACAGCAACCGAATAAACTGGCGCCGAGTATCCCAGACCCTGAGTATCCCAGACCCTGAGTAACCCAGACCCTGAGTAACCCAGACCCTGAGTAACCCAGACCCTGAGTATCCCAGACCCTGAGTAACCCAGACCCTGAGTAACCCAGACCCTGAGTATCCCAGACCCTGAGTAACCCAGACCCTGAGTAACCCAGACCCTGAGTAACCCAAGGCACTGAGTAACCCAGACCCTGAGTAACCCAGACCCTGAGTAACCCAGACCCTGAGTATCCCAGACCCTGAGTATCCCAGACCCTGAGTAACCCAGACCCTGAGTATCCCAGACCCTGAGTATCCCAGACCCTGAGTAACCCAGACCCTGAGTAACCCAGACCCTGAGTAACCCAGACCCTGAGTATCCCAGACCCTGAGTATCCCAGACCCTGAGTAACCCAGACCCTGAGTAACCCAGACCCTGAGTAACCCAAGGCACTGAGTAACCCAGACCCTGAGTAACCCAGACCCTGAGTAACCCAGACCCTGAGTAACCCAAGGCACTGAGTAACCCAAAGCACCAAGCGATGCAATGTATCCACCCTGTCCAAAAGTAATAATCACATGATTAATTAGTAACATTTGTACCTTCCCTTACTAATGCCCTCTATTCATTCCTCATTCTCTGCACTGCTGGTTCTGACTCCTGATACAACTCCCCAATACCCATTCATCCCTCATTCTCACTGGGTTTATAGTTATGTGTAACTGTCACTGTGTCTGTCCCTTTCCCTTCCCTGCACTGCTGGTTCTGACTCCTGATACAACTCCCCAATACCCATTCATTCCTCATTCTCACTGGGTTTATAGTTATGTGTAAACTGTCACTGTGCCTGTCCCTTTCCCTTCCCTGCACTGCTGGTTCTGACTCCTGATACAACTCCCCAATACCCATTCATCCCTCATTCTCACTGGGTTTATAGTTATGTGTAACTGTCACTGTGTCTGTCCCTTTCCCTTCCCTGCACTGCTGGTTCTGACTCCTGATACAACTCCCCAATATCCATTCATTCCTCATTCTCACTGGGTTTATAGTTATGTGTAACTGTCACTGTGTCTGTCCCTTTCCCTTCCCTGCACTGCTGGTTCTGACTCCTGATACAACTCCCCAATACCCATTCATCCCTCATTCTCACTGGGTTTATAGTTATGTGTAACTGTCACTGTCCCTTTCCCTTCCCTGCACTGCTGGTTCTGACTCCTGATACAACTCCCCAATATCCATTCATTCCTCATTCTCACTGGGTTTATAGTTATGTGTAACTGTCACTGTGTCTGTCCCTTTCCCTTCCCTGCACTGCTGGTTCTGACTCCTGATACAACTCCCCAATATCCATTCATTCCTCATTCTCACTGGGTTTATAGTTATGTGTAACTGTCACTGTGTCTGTCCCTTTCCCTTCCCTGCACTGCTGGTTCTGACTCCTGATACAACTCCCCAATATCCATTCATCCCTCATTCTCACTGGGTTTATAGTTATGTGTAACTGTCACTGTGTCTGTCCCTTTCCCTTCCCTGCACTGCTGGTTCTGACTGCTGATACAACTCCCCAATATCCATTCATTCCTCATTCTCACTGGGTTTATAGTTATGTGTAACTGTCACTGTGTCTGTCCCTTTCCCTTCCCTGCACTGCTGGTTCTGACTCCTGATACAACTCCCCAATATCCATTCATTCCTCATTCTCACTGGGTTTATAGTTATGTGTAACTGTCACTGTGTCTGTCCCTTTCCCTTCCCTGCACTGCTGGTTCTGACTCCTGATACAACTCCCCAATATCCATTCATCCCTCATTCTCACTGGGTTTATAGTTATGTGTAACTGTCACTGTGTCTGTCCCTTTCCCTTCCCTGCACTGCTGGTTCTGACTGCTGATACAACTCCCCAATATCCATTCATTCCTCATTCTCACTGGGTTTATAGTTATGTGTAACTGTCACTGTGTCTGTCCCTTTCCCTTCCCTGCACTGCTGGTTCTGACTCCTGATACAACTCCCCAATATCCATTCATTCCTCATTCTCACTGGGTTTATAGTTATGTGTAACTGTCACTGTGTCTGTCCCTTTCCCTTCCCTGCACTGCTGGTTCTGACTCCTGATTCAACTCCCCAATATCCATTCATTCCTCATTCTCACTGGGTTTATAGTTATGTGTAACTGTCACTGTGTCTGTCCCTTTCCCTTCCCTGCACTGCTGGTTCTGACTCCTGATACAACTCCCCAATATCCATTCATTCCTCATTCTCACTGGGTTTATAGTTATGTGTAACTGTCACTGTGTCTGTCCCTTTCCCTTCCCTGCACTGCTGGTTCTGACTCCTGATACAACTCCCCAATATCCATTCATCCCTCATTCTCACTGGGTTTATAGTTATGTGTAACTGTCACTGTGTCTGTCCCTTTCCCTTCCCTGCACTGGTGGTTCTGACTGCTGATACAACTCCCCAATATCCATTCATTCCTCATTCTCACTGGGTTTATAGTTATGTGTAACTGTCACTGTGTCTGTCCCTTTCCCTTCCCTGCACTGCTGGTTCTGACTCCTGATTCAACTCCCCAATATCCATTCATTCCTCATTCTCACTGGGGTTTATAGTTATGTGTAACTGTCACTGTGTCTGTCCCTTTCCCTTCCCTGCACTGCTGGTTCTGACTCCTGATACAACTCCCCAATATCCATTCATTCCTCATTCTCACTGGGTTTATAGTTATGTGTAACTGTCACTGTGTCTGTCCCTTTCCCTTCCCTGCACTGCTGGTTCTGACTCCTGATACAACTCCCCAATATCCATTCATCCCTCATTCTCACTGGGTTTATAGTTATGTGTAACTGTCCACTGTGTCTGTCCCTTCCTGCACTGCTGGTTCTGACTCCTGATACAACTCCCCAATACCCATTCATTCCTCATTCTCACTGGGTTTATAGTTATGTGTAACTGTCACTGTGTCTGTCCCTTTCCCTTCCCTGCACTGCTGGTTCTGACTCCTGATACAACTCCCCAATATCCATTCATTCCTCATTCTCACTGGGTTTATAGTTATGTGTAACTGTCACTGTGTCTGTCCCTTTCCCTTCCCTGCACTGCTGGTTCTGACTCCTGATACAACTCCCCAATATCCATTCATCCCTCATTCTCACTGGGTTTATAGTTATGTGTAACTGTCTCTGTGTTCTTGTTTCAGGAGTCACAACCAGCAGTGCAGAGACTATAACCGGTCGGAGACAGTGCTGCTAATGTTTCTCAGAATGTTCCGTTGTTCCCCCGGTCCGGTTGCCCTGGGAATGGGCTTTAACCCGTTGGGAGTTCTGTTTGTGTTTAAACAGTTCATTAATGAGTCAGAACTCGCAGTGTTTCCTGAGTTTTGCAAAGATAATGAAATTCTTGGCAGTGTAATTAACCTGTGTGTCAGGTGACCTTTGCCGACCTATTGGTGCAATTAATTCGGCCGGAGCTCGTGGTGCATCTGGGATCACATTCTGCGCTGAGTGAGAAGAAACTTTCCAAAATATCATTCTGAGAAAAGTCGCAAAGTTCTGCAAAAAACTATTTTTAATACAAGCCCCTCCCCCCGTCCCACCTTACTGACGAATGGCCGAGGGGCTGGAACCGTAAGTTCTGGTTCTGGTTCTAGAGCCTCTGGTTTGTCAAGGTGAATTCAGGTCAGAAACTTTATATTAAAGGGGAAGTTCACCTTTACGTTAACTTTTAGTACGTTATGGGCAATTCTACGCGACTTTTCAATTGGTCTTCATTATTTATTTCTCATAGTTTTTTTTTTTTTTATCAATTTGCCCTTTTCTTCCAAATCTTTGCAGCTTTCAAATGGGGGTCACTGACCCCGGCAGCCAGACCCTGTGGCCCTGGGGGCTCCAGTTTTATTGTAACTTTTTCTTCTATTCAGCCCCTCTCCCAATCATATACCAATCTTTTATCCAAACTACTCCCTGGTTGCTAAGGTAACTTGGACCCTAGCAACCAAGTACCTGCTGAAATGCCAAACTGGAGAGCTGCTGAACTGAAGTGAAATGCTAAACTAAAAAAACTACAAATAATAGAAAATGAAGACCAATTGCAAATTTACTCTCTACATCATACTGAAAGTTAACCCAAAGGAAGACTTGTAATTGGCAGAAAGGGTGGCCCCCCGGGGCCCCAAGCGCTCAGTGGGACACATGAAGGATGGGTGCCATAGGCCCTCCCCAGGGGCCCCAAGCGCTCAGTGTGACACATGAAGGATGGGTGCCATAGGCCCTCCCCAGGGGCCCCAAGCGCTCAGTGGGACACATGAAGGATGGGTGCCATAGGCCCTCCCCAGGGGCCCCAAGCGCTCAGTGGGACACATGTAGGATGGGTGCCATAGGCCCTCCCCAGGGGCCCCAAGCGCTCAGTGTGACACATGAAGGATGGGTGCCATAGGCCCTCCCCAGGGGCCCCAAGCGCTCAGTGTGACACATGAAGGATGGGTGCCATAGGCCCTCCCCAGGGGCCCCAAGCGCTCAGTGTGACACATGAAGGATGGGTGCCATAGGCCCTCCCCAGGGGCCCCAAGCGCTCAGTGTGACACATGAAGGATGGGTGCCATAGGCCCTCCCCAGGGGCCCCAAGCGCTCAGTGGGACACATGAAGGATGGGTGCCATAGGCCCTCCCCAGGGGCCCCAAGCGCTCAGTGTGACACATGAAGGATGGGTGCCATAGGCCCTCCCCAGGGGCCCCAAGCGCTCAGTGTGACACATGAAGGATGGGTGAGCGCCCGTAGAGCCTGATCCACTTGCTGAAGCGACTCCTGAGTACAAATCGCCGGATCACCTTGTACAAATCAATAGTCGCGCTGGGAGAAGAGGACAAATTGCCTAATAGGCGCAGTAATGGGGCTGCTTTGTGTGTAACTCATCCCGGCGTTGGGCGGCCAAGACATTTGTATGGAGCTGACAGAGCAGTGAAGGGCCGAGCGATTTCCCCGCACTAATACACTGAGCTCCCAGCGAGTAATTACTGCTCCGGAGTCGCACCCAGCAGCTCCCACTAAATCACTCGCAACTGGGAGTCTGTCTGTCCGACTCCCCGGGCCCCTGAGATGTCATCATTAGCGACTTTCTACCCCCGGCGGCTGGGTAACAAGGGGGGGGTGTGTACTGGCCTGGGGGGCACAGACACTGCAATGGGGGGGCTCCTGATTCAGGGTTCATTGTGCTACTCATTGAGGGTTCTAATTGGCTGGGGCATTATAGGGGCACAGGGGCCCAAACAGCCCCCCAGCAGCCCAGTAAATAGAGGCTGCATTTGGCACCCTATAGCCCCCCCATCCCATGGCCCCCTGGCTCAGTTACCGGCTAGTGAATGACTGACTCTAATTATGGGCCTCATTGGCTGGGGCATTATAGGGGCACAGGGGCCCAAGCAGCCCCCCAGCAGAAACCAATA
Organism: Xenopus tropicalis; assembly: GCF_000004195.4. Lineage (NCBI taxonomy): Eukaryota > Metazoa > Chordata > Amphibia > Anura > Pipidae > Xenopus > Xenopus tropicalis. The sequence continues at coordinate 1,291,178 of NC_030683.2, read as the reverse complement.
AATAGAGGCTGCATATGGCACCCTATAGCCCCCCCATCCCATGGCCCCCTGGATCTGCTGCCGGCAAGTGATTGACCCTAATTATGGGCCTCATTGGCTGGGGCATTATATGGGCATTATAGGGGCATTTGGTTTCAGAACACGCCAAAAGCGCCAAGTTCTCCCTGTGCCAAAACTTCACTTGTGCCCAATACTTGTACCTGGGGTGGGGGTGGGGGCAACAAAATGCCCAGCACTGAGCATGGCACTGGGGTTCCCTTTGGGCACTGTGTGTGCGTCAGGTTGGTGCTGCGTGGGGCCTACAGGTGGGCACAAGCTTTCTACCTATATAGTAGCACCAGGGAAGGGTCCAACCGTTGCATTGTGGGAAAAAACACTGTGATTGCTTGCTGCCCATGCTGGGGGTGGGGGGCAATTCCTTTCGCTCAGGCAGGAAGATGTTTAATGAGAGATGTTTGATACATTTATATTGGGGGGGGGTGTTGTTTATATTTACAGAGAGGGAACGTTCCGCCCCCCGGATTCTCTCGGCGCTGCCGGGCCGCTCGGCAGATATAATTACGGATCATTTTCCTGCGCGTAATATTCCCTAATTCCTTATCGATTCCCCCGGCAGGCCCGACCGCAGCGTTGCAACCAGATATTATCCAATAAATGCGATTGGGTCGGCGGCGCAGGAACGGGAGATAAGGGAGGCGGCGACGCCTGCGGGCACTTTAATTAGGGGCCCAAATAGACCCGATCGGCCGACTCGGCGCCGGGTATTTAACTCTATCAGCCAAACGGATTCTGTATTCGCTGTCAGGGCTGCTGGGAGTTGTAGTTAAACGGCACCTACAGGGCCGCAGTGTCAGAGCTCGGAAGCCAACGGGTTCTCCTTTGTGCCCCCCCCCCCCCCTGCAAAGCTGACACTTTTATTCCCCCGGCGGCACAGAATCAATATCGTATCGTCCGTCTCTTTTATGCGCAATCCCTGTAACCTGTCACTTTTATCTTCCGACTCCGCGCAACCTGTCACTTTTATATTCCGACTTCATCAGCCCAACATGGGAACTAAACCTTGACTCATTCTCAGTGTGCCCCCCATTTATCCCCCATAAATGTCATATTGGCTCCGCCCCCCGCCCATCAGCACCACCGGGTCCTGTTACTTGGGAAATAGAGCTGCTGGGGGGGGGGGGGTTATTGCTTCTCACCCACCTCATGTAACCCCTGTATCACTTCAAGTGAGGCCCATAACCCAACCAATCCCTGTGGGTCGAGCAGCTTCAGATAAACCCATTTACCCCCAAGAGCTCACACTCTATTACATGGAGAGGATTAGGAAGGACTTGCCCCCACTGCCGTTATTGCTTGTTGGGCGGCGAGGAGGGTACAATTCCCCCGTGTGGGATGCGACTTAATCCCAGCTGTTACCCCCGTGTGTCGCATTAACTGCAGCGCATTCTGCTGCCCGACGTGTCACACGGGGCCGGAGTTGTCTGAGGGATTAAAGGGGAAGCTAACAACTTATACCAGAATGCAGATGATTTCTGAATTGCTATAAAATCCCAGGGTCACAGATCCCCCCAGCCCAATAAATAGCCAGTCTGGGCCTTTGTAGTCCTGGCACTCAAGGGACAATGCCCAACCTTTGTGCACTTTGCTCTCCTATTTGTGCCTGTAGGTTATTCACGCACGACTGTAAGTTCTATGGGTCAGGGACCTTCTTCCATGTGGCACTTCATTGTTTTATCTTTATACTGTCTGTGATTTAGGGGAATCCCCCCCCCAGGTCGCTGGGGATCCGGGCAACACTATATAAACACACACTGATGCCCCTACTAATTGCCGGTGTTGTAACACAACTGGAGGAAATGGGCCAAGTGACCCTCACCTGTCCCAAACACCTTCCTATATCTGCCCCTTACCGGGGCATTGCCTTGTTGCCCCTTTATTTCCTGGTGCCTTGGGCGGTTCTAGGGCTCCTCGGCTGCCGGTTGGTGGGGGTCCCGGGGGTGGGATTTATCTCCTGCACACCTGCCGGCCGGGGGAGAGTTAAGCGCAGGATTAATGATGGCGGAAGGGGGTTCTGCTGAGTCAGTTCGGCCGACGCGGAGCGGTGAGGTTTCCGACAGAGACCAGATGGGGCAATGAAACCAGAGCAGCGGCCGCATTTACCTTCCACATTAGTGCCCAATGGGGGGGGGGGGGTCTGGGGGCAGTAGGGGCATCACTGGATTACAAGGGGGTAACATAATGGGGAGACACAGAGGGACCCTGCCCAGACAGAGGGGAAGGCGAGGGGCACATACAGAATGGGGAGACACAGAGGGACCCTGCCCAGACAGAGGGGGGCACATACAGAATGGGGAGACACAGAGGGACCCTGCCCAGACAGAGGGGGGCACATACAGAATGGGGAGACACAGAGGGACCCTGCCCAGACAGAGGGGAAGGTGAGGGGCACATACAGAATGGGGAGACACAGAGGGACCCTGCCCAGACAGAGGGGGGCACATACAGAATGGGGAGACACAGAGGGACCCTGCCCAGACAGAGGGGGGGGGCACATACAGAATGGGGAGACACAGAGGGACCCTGCCCAGACAGAGGGGGGCACATACAGAATGGGGAGACACAGAGGGACCCTGCCCAGACAGAGGGGGGAGGGGGGGCACATACAGAATGAGGAGCCACAGAGGGACCCTGCCCAGACAGAGGGGGGGCACATACAGAATGGGGAGACACAGAGGGACCCTGCCCAGACAGAGGGGGGGCACATACAGAATGGGGAGACACAGAGGGACCCTGCCCAGACAGAGGGGGGGCACATACAGAATGGGGAGACACAGAGGGACCCTGCCCAGACAGAGGGGGTGGGGGCACATGCAGAATGGGGAGACACAGAGGGACCCTGCCCAGACAGAGGGGGGGGGCACATACAGAATGGGGAGACACAGAGGGACCCTGCCCAGACAGAGGGGGGGGGCACATACAGAATGGGGAGACACAGAGGGACCCTGCCCAGACAGAGGGGGGGGGCACATACAGAATGGGGAGACACAGAGGGACCCTGCCCAGACAGAGGGGGGGGGCACAGGAAAGGTTCTGTATAGTTTAATTCAGATTTAGTTTCCCCTTTATTTCCGTAGCCGAGGGCCGAGACATTTATTTCCCGGGACTTTATGACTCCGGGTCGGTAACAATGTTGTTTAATGTGTTTGTGGGTTCAGGACAAATGGCGCCGGCGCCGAATCCCCGCGTTTCCGCCTGTGAGGGATTCATGTTCTTTATTTCTCCTTGTTCTTCATAAAACTCAAGTCGTCATTGATCGGATCCAGCGCTCATTAAAATAACTGCCTGTGTGATCAATGCCCGACCGAGAGTGTTGGGCTCAGCGCCGCGCTCTGTCGCCCCGACATAAAGCGACTGTCTCGCACTCCTGCCGGCTCTCATTAAGCCAAAGGTTCCTTCCTCCCCTTTATTCTGCTCCTCGGCCCATTGGCTTTAACAACTCACTGTTACATAAATAAAATATTGATTTCTTGATTTGGGACCCGACTAATAATATTCTTTATAAACTCGCTGCCCCCCCATCCCAGGGAGCGTCAGTCAGGGATGATTTCATCCAGAGAAAGAGATTTCTAGAGGGCGAGTTGCAGTACCGCTTCCCACCACTATCAGCCCTCGGCCTGAGGTTCCCATATGGCTGCAACAGAACAGCGCCCCCCTTAGATGTGAGGGATTTGTGTGGGATCTGGAATAAAACAGACATGGGGGGGGACTGGGTGCTGCCAATTTCCATCCTTTCTGCCCCCCCACATCCTCATTCCTCCTCTCCATCTCCCAACCTAATCCCCCCCTCTCTCATCTTCTACTGGAAACAGAACATTTCAGCTGTGGGGGGGGGGGTAACAAGCTGGGGGTGGGGGTAATTGGGACGAACTGATGTTTATGGGGGGGTTGATATGAAGAAAACACAATGGACAAGAGAAATCCGAGCCTGAGGAATCCCGGGGCCTAAACTCATTGGATTTAATGAGAAATGTGGGATAATTGGTTTTGCTGCAAAGTTGCACAGATTATATCCCCCCCCCATTGGATCAGGTACAGGGGGAAGGTGGGTGGGGGTAATAGAATATTCCGGGGGCAGTGCTGATACTCAGGATAGAGTTTCATATCTCGCCAGGAACCCTAATTAAAACCTTTAGTGCCTATGGGGAAGGCTACACAGTTACCCCCGGGGGTTATTTAAGGGGAACAACCCTGTTCCAGTCCCAACCAGTTCTCAGTGCAGGGTCCGTACGTATTTACTTCATATGGGGCGAGAGCCCCTAGATCCCCCCATAGATCCCCCCATAAACACCCACAGAATCTGTAACAGCCCCGGGAAAGAGAGCTTCCTCCTGTATTGTCTGTCTGTCTGTACTACCCGCTGTCTGTCTGTCTGTGCTACCCGCTGTCTGTCTGTCTGTGCTACCCGCTGTCTGTCTGTCTGTGCTACCCGCTGTCTGTCTGTCTGTGCTACCCGCTGTCTGTCTGTCTGTGCTACCCGCTGTCTGTCTGTCTGTCTGTGCTACCCGCTGTCTGTCTGTCTGTACTATCCGCTGTCTGTCTGTCTGTGCTACCCGCTGTCTGTCTGTCTGTGCTACCCGCTGTCTGTCTGTCTGTACTATCCGCTGTCTGTCTGTCTGTGCTACCTGCTGTCTGTCTGTCTGTGCTACCCGCTGTCTGTCTGTCTGTACTATCCGCTGTCTGTCTGTCTGTGCTACCCGCTGTCTGTCTGTCTGTGCTACCCGCTGTCTGTCTGTCTGTGCTACCCGCTGTCTGTCTGTCTGTCTGTGCTACCCGCTGTCTGTCTGTCTGTCTGTGCTACCCGCTGTCTGTCTGTCTGTGCTATTCGCTGTCTTTCTGTATTGTCTGTCTGTGCTATTCGCTGTCTGTCTGTCTGTGCTACCCGCTGTCTGTCTGTGCTACCCGCTGTCTGTCTGTGCTACCCGCTGTCTGTCTGTCTGTGCTACCCGCTGTCTGTCTGTCTGTGCTACCCGCTGTCTGTCTGTCTGTGCTACCCGCTGTCTGTCTGTCTGTGCTATCCTCTGTCTGTCTGTACTACCCGCTGTCTGTCTGTCTGTGCTACCCGCTGTCTGTCTGTCTGTGCTATCCGCTGTCTGTCTGTCTGTGCTACCCGCTGTCTGTCTGTGCTATCCTCTGTCTGTCTGTACTACCCGCTGTCTGTCTGTGCTACCCGCTGTCTGTCTGTCTGTCTGTGCTACCCGCTGTCTGTCTGTCTGTGCTACCCGCTGTCTGTCTGTCTGTGCTACCCGCTGTCTGTCTGTCTGTGCTACCCGCTGTCTGTCTGTGCTACCCGCTGTCTGTCTGTGTGCCCCATAAACATCATGGCAGGGTCCCTTTAAGCCCAGCTGCTGAATGGCCCATAACGGGGGGAAGAGATGAGGCGCCGGAGCGGTACCCACAGAATCACTGGTAATTGGAAGAGAAATGAACTGGTCCATCTGTTCCCCATCAGCTGGTTCCCCTGCGCGCCGGATCAGCAGAATTCCGATTGGGTCAGCGTTATTTACTGTAATTATCCCTAAACAAGAACTCAATATGGCGCTGATTGAGCCCCAATCCCCGGGGAGGGAAGGTGTGTAAAGGAACGGGGGCTCCGGAACAAAAGGGGGGTTTGCAGGAAAGCAGCTATTATATTACCTGCCCCCAACCCTTAAACCCCCCTCTAACCCCAAAACCCTCCTCTAACCCCCAACCCTTACCCACCCATAACCCTAACCCCCAACCCTTACCCACCCATAACCCTAACCCCCAACCCTTACCCACCCATAACCCTAACCCCCAACCCTTACCCACCCATAACCCTAACCCCCAACCCTTACCCACCCATAACCCTAACCCCCAACCCTTACCCACCCATAACCCTAACCCCCAACCCTTACCCACCCATAACCCTAACCCCTAACACTTACCCTCCTCTAACCCTAACCCCTGACCCTTAGGAGGTGGAGCTGGGAATGTGAGACCTAGAACAGAGATGGAGCTGGGAATGTGAGACCTACATCAGAGGTGGAGCTGGGAATGTGAGACCTAGATCAGAGATGGAGCTGGGAAAGTGAGACCTAGAACAGAGATGGAGCTGGGAATGCGAGACCTAGAACAGAGATGGAGCTTGGAATGTGAGACCTACATCAGAGGTGGAGCTGGTAAAGTGAGACCTAGAACAGAGATGCAGCTGGGAATGTAAGACCTACATCAGAGGTGGAGCTGGGAAAGTGAGACCTAGAACAGAGATGGAGCTGGGAATGTGAGACCTACATCAGAGGTGGAGCTGGGAATGTGAGACCTACATCAGAGGTGGAGCTGGGAATGTGAGACCTAGATCAGAGATGGAGCTGGGAAAGTGAGACCTAGAACAGAGATGGAGCTGGGAATGCGAGACCTACAACAGAGATGGAGCTGGGAATGTGAGACCTACATCAGAGGTGGAGCTGGTAAAGTGAGACCTAGAACAGAGATGCAGCTGGGAATGTAAGACCTACATCAGAGGTGGAGCTGGGAAAGTGAGACCTAGAACAGAGATGGAGCTGGGAATGTGAGACCTACATCAGAGGTGGAGCTGGGAAAGTGAGACCTAGAACAGAGATGTAGCTGGGAATGTAAGACCTACATCAGAGGTGGAGCTGGGAAAGTGAGACCTAGAACAGAGATTGAGCTGGGAATGTGAGACCTACATCAGAGGTGGAGCTGGGAAAGCGAGACCTAGAACAGATATGGAGTGGGGAATTTGAGACCTAAAACAGGGATGTAGCTGGGAATGTAAGACCTACATCAGAGGTGGAGCTGGGAAAGTGAGACCTAGAACAGAGATGGAGCTGGGAATGTGAGACCTAAAACAGAGATGTAGCTGGGACCTAGAACAGAGATGGAGCTGGGAATATGAGACCTAAAACAGAGATGTAGCTGGGACCTAGAACAGAGATGGAGCTGGGAAAGTGAGACCTAGAACAGAGATGGAGCTGGGAATGTGAGACCTAAAACAGAGATGTAGCTGGGACCTAGAACAGAGATGGAGCTGGGAATGTGAGATCTACATCAGAGGTGGAGCTGGGAAAGCGAGACCTAGAACAGAGATGGAGCTGGGAAAGTGAGACCTAGAACCGAGGTGGAGCTGGGAATGTAATAACTGTAGTTGCAGAATTAGGAGTGAGGGAGCTGAGGTACAGATGGAGCAGGGGATGAGGCAGAGATGGAAAGGTAGAAGTTAGGGCAAGTTAAACTAATACCCCACCCTCTAACTAAGGGGCAGATGAACAATAAAGCCAGAGCTCGGCACGGGGCCCCACAGTGGAATTCCGCCGCCCCTACCCGTACCCCACTCAGCCCAGGTGACACCCCCCGACTCAGCGCCTCATTTGTCACTTTGTGGGTCAGACATTTCCAAGTGATTTCATGGTGCCGCGTATTATCGGTGCGTCCCGCCGGCGCCAGGCGTTCCTGGGACTGAAATAATGGGATTATGGCTGCCGTTGCCTGGCAACCCCTTGTTTGGAATAAAAAGCCCATAGATCCAGTTATCCTGAGATTCAGCCTAAATTGTCAGCCTTCAGGTCGAATTTGATAATTGCGCCTCCGTCATATTCCGCGTTTATTCGCTTCCCCCAAACGCTCGGCGCCCGGGAGCCATTATCTGCCGTTTTGCAGCAAATTTACCAATTTAATTCCTTTTGTAACTTATCAAATTGTGACACCCCCGGGGGTTCGCTGTGCGACTGCGCCACGGTATAGGGGAGCAGCACTGAGACCCCTTTGGAACAGAACCACCACTGGGTTAGAAACCCTCCCAAAGTGCAATAAAACGACCCAAATGAACTATATGCCCCCCCCATGAATACAGCGCTGCGTCCCCCCTGCACTCTGTAAATGAGACCCCCGAGTTATATTTGGGATATGGGAATTGTATTGATTTTCTTTTCTCACCAAAACGACCCCGGAAAATCCTTCCCCATTTCCTTCCAGTCAAATGACTTCTGTGGTCGCCCCTAGTACCGAATCTTTGTTCCAATTGGACCCGACCCAATAGTTTCTGCCATTTGGCCGCAATTATAGATTTAATTATCCCATTATGTTACACACATACATATCGTCTGTAGTCGCATCTCTCTCATCCCCCATCTGCTCATTGGCCGAGATTGGCAAGCAAGTGGATCTTCTCCCGATATAACGATATTGGGCAAATCCGATCAATGAGCCAATGTGGACCCGATCCAATAGAAAATCAAACCCGCCCAATCGAGATCTGCCCAGATATCAGTTGGGTAGTCCCATCGGGGGGTCATACACGGGCAGGTAAGGACCAGAATTACCAGCTGAAATCTGCCCCTGTATCTGCCCCTGTATGGGGCACCTTAACACACAGGAGAAATGGCACAAGGTGCAGGGATTGGGTTGCTCCGAGGGGCACCAAAGGGGCATTAGGGGAATCTCAGCACCAATTTGCCCCCTTCCCATCAGATGAGCCAATCACTTCTGCACTTTTATTATTAACGACATTTCAACACTTTTCTCTGTTCTACAGAATTATTTCTCTTTCTCGGCGCTGTCGGCGGCCGTAGGATTTATTGGCGCAATTAAACTGCCGCGTTTCCGATCCGACTGGCACTTGGGAGAAGGTTAAAGCGACCCGGCAAGGTCGGAGCAGATTTCTACTCTGGGAATCTACATGTGTCATTAACGGAACGCTTTCCAACCCGCCATCTTGGCGAGGAACGAGACGATTGTGTGTGATAAATGGGCCGACGCGGAGTCGTGGTGCCGCCGCTGAGCTCAGAATCCGCAGGGGATTGAATGGAACCAACACAATCAGATTGGCCAATATTCATCCAATTCATAAAATCCTTAACCTTGAGCTCTACATACCATAGCAGGTATAGTGAGATAGCAGGTATAGTAGGGAGAGATGGTGCCTATAGTAGCAGTGGGGGATAATAGCCTCTGGGAAGGGACTGGGGCTGTGGGATAGCAGGTATAGTAGGGAGAGATGGTGCCTATAGTAGCAGTGGGATAATAGCCTCTGGGAAGGGACTGGGGCTGTGGGATAGCAGGTATAGTAGGGAGAGATGGTGCCTATAGTAGCAGTGGGGGGATAATAGCCTCTGGGAAGGGACTGGGGCTGTGGGATAGCAGGTATAGTAGGGAGAGATGGTGCCTATAGTAGCAGTGGGGGGATAATAGCCTCTGGGAAGGGACTGGGGCTGTGGGATAGCAGGTATAGTAGGGAGAGATGGTGCCTATAGTAGCAGTGGGGGGATAATAGCCTCTGGGAAGGGACTGGGGCTGTGGGATAGCAGGTATAGTAGGGAGAGATGGTGCCTATAGTAGCAGTGGGGGGATAATAGCCTCTGGGAAGGGACTGGGGCTGTGGGATAGCAGGTATAGTAGGGAGAGATGGTGCCTATAGTAGCAGTGGGGGGATAATAGCCTCTGGGAAGGGACTGGGGCTGTGGGATAGCAGGTATAGTAGGGAGAGATGGTGCCTATAGTAGCAGTGGGGGGATAATAGCCTCTGGGACTGGGGCTGTGGGATAGCAGGTATAGTAGGGAGAGATGGTGCCTATAGTAGCAGTGGGGGGATAATAGCCTCTGGGAAGGGACTGGGGCTGTGGGATAGCAGGTATAGTAGGGAGAGATGGTGCCTATAGTAGCAGTGGGGGGATAATAGCCTCTGGGAAGGGACTGGGGCTGTGGGATAGCAGGTATAGTAGAGAGAGATGGTGCCTATAGTAGCAGTGGGGGGATAATAGCCTCTGGGAAGGGACTGGGGCTGTGGGATAGCAGGTATAGTAGGGAGAGATGGTGCCTATAGTAGCAGTGGGGGGATAATAGCCTCTGGGAAGGGACTGGGGCTGTGGGATAGCAGGTATAGTAGGGAGAGATGGTGCCTATAGTAGCAGTGGGATAATAGCCTCTGGGAAGGGACTGGGGCTGTGGGATAGCAGGTATAGTAGGGAGAGATGGTGCCTATAGTAGCAGTGGGATAATAGCCTCTGGGAAGGGACTGGGGCTGTGGGATAGCAGGTATAGTAGGGAGAGATGGTGCCTATAGTAGCAGTGGGGGGATAATAGCCTCTGGGAAGGGACTGGGGCTGTGGGATAGCAGGTATAGTAGGGAGAGATGGTGCCTATAGTAGCAGTGGGGGGATAATAGCCTCTGGGAAGGGACTGGGGGGGCTGTGGGATAGCAGGTATAGTAGGGAGAGATGGTGCCTATAGTAGCAGTGGGGGGATAATAGCCTCTGGGAAGGGACTGGGGCTGTGGGATAGCAGGTATAGTAGGGAGAGATGGTGCCTATAGTAGCAGTGGGATAATAGCCTCTGGGAAGGGACTGGGGCTGTGGGATAGCAGGTATAGTAGGGAGAGATGGTGCCTATAGTAGCAGTGGGGGGATAATAGCCTCTGGGAAGGGACTGGGGCTGTGGGATAGCAGGTATAGTAGGGAGAGATGGTGCCTATAGTAGCAGTGGGGGGATAATAGCCTCTGGGAAGGGACTGGGGGGGCTGTGGGATAGCAGGTATAGTAGGGAGAGATGGTGCCTATAGTAGCAGTGGGGGGATAATAGCCTCTGGGAAGGGACTGGGGGGGCTGTGGGATAGCAGGTATAGTAGGGAGAGATGGCGCCTATAGTAGCAGTGGGGGGATAATAGCCTCTGGGAAGGGACTGGGGCTGTGGGATAGCAGGTATAGTAGGGAGAGATGGTGCCTATAGTAGCAGTGGGGGATAATAGCCTCTGGGAAGGGACTGGGGCTGTGGGATAGCAGGTATAGTAGGGAGAGATGGTGCCTATAGTAGCAGTGGGGGGATAATAGCCTCTGGGAAGGGACTGGGGCTGTGGGATAGCAGGTATAGTAGGGAGAGATGGTGCCTATAGTAGCAGTGGGGGGATAATAGCCTCTGGGAAGGGACTGGGGCTGTGGGATAGCAGGTATAGTAGGGAGAGATGGTGCCTATAGTAGCAGTGGGATAATAGCCTCTGGGAAGGGACTGGGGCTGTGGGATAGCAGGTATGTAGGGAGAGATGGTGCCTATAGTAACAGTGGGGGGATAATAGCCTCTGGGAAGGGACTGGGGCTGTGGGATAGCAGGTATAGTAGGGAGAGATGGTACCTATAGTAGCAGTGGGGGGGATAATAGCCTCTGGGAAGGGACTGGGGCTGTGGGATAGCAGGTATAGTAGGGAGAGATGGTGCCTATAGTAGCAGTGGGGGGATAATAGCCTCTGGGAAGGGACTGGGGCTGTGGGATAGCAGATATAGTAGGGAGAGATGGTGCCTATAGTAGCAGTGGGGGGATAATAGCCTCTGGGAAGGGACTGGGGCTGTGGGATAGCAGGTATAGTAGGGAGAGATGGTGCCTATAGTAGCAGGTATAGTAGATGTTACAATCCCTCAGTAGCAATGAGTTGAGGCTCCTACATTCCCTTTAAAGCCCCCAGTAGAGGCAAGAGTAGCGCAGTTGCCCCCTGGGTGGGGGTGAGTAGAAAGGGATGATTACCAGGAATTTCATGTTACAAGAAGTTTCCGTGCGGATTCTCCCGGCATCTCATTAATCCCCTATAATCTGGGACACGGTGTCTGGGGAAGGGGGTGTCGCACCCCCCGAGTCGGCTAATGAGCAGCAGCTGCGACTGATACAGAATCGCCCCAAATCCTCCCGGACACACGTCCCTGTCACTCACACGTCGCTTGTGACCTACATTCCTACCCCCCCCCCCAGTCACTCGCTGGGTCCCCGTGGGGCCAAATCAGACATTATTAGGGGGATCCACAGTGCTGTTCTGTTAACCCCTTTGGCCCTGGGAGGATAAGGCCCCCCCCATTCATTATCCAACTGTCATCTGTGGCACTGGCACTAAACTGCCGGGTCTGTGGGAAAGAACGTTCTCTCACTTACTAACGAACCCACTAACGAACCTACTGAGGAACATCTCATTGTTATCTTTGTTAATGGAAAATTATTCACCTCTTTGTCATCTGGGGGCCCAGTATTAAACCCCCCAACTGTTTGGCCTTACTCCCCCCCATCCTCCCTCTTCTCCCCCCTTCTATATTTCCCCTCTCCCCCCATTTGTCTCTCTACTCCCCGAACCCCCTTTCCCTTCCCCTCTCTCCTTCTGTCTCTCATCCCCTCTCCTTTCCTTTTCTATTCCCCCCCCCCAACTGTTTGGCCTTACTCCCCCCATCCTCCCTCTTCTCCCCCCTTCTATATTTCCCCTCTCCCCCCATTTGTCTCTCTACTCCCCGAACCCCCTTTCCCTTCCCCTCTCTCCTTCTGTCTCTCATCCCCTCTCCTTTCCTTTTCTATTCCCCCCCCCCAACTGTTTGGCCTTACTCCCCCCCATCCTCCCTCTTCTCCCCCCTTCTATATTTCCCCTCTCCCCCCATTTGTCTCTCCCCGAACCCCCTTTCCTTCCCCTCTCTCCTTCTGTCTCTCATCCCCTCTCCTTTCCTTTTCTATTCCCCCCCCCCAACTGTTTGGCCTTACTCCCCCCATCCTCCCTCTTCTCCCCCCTTCTATATTTCCCCTCTCCCCCTATTTGTCTCTCTACTTCCCGAACCCCCTTTCCCTTCCCCTCTCTCCTTCTGTCTCTCATCCCTCTCCTTTCCTTTTCTATTCCCCCCCCCCCCAACTGTTTGGCCTTACTCCCCCCATCTTCTCCTTATATTAATATACAGGACATCAGGTAAGTGCTTACCCCCAACTCTTGCTCTACTTTACCATCTAGGAGAGCCAATAGGCATCTGTACCTTTGACTACAGGTGATTTCTATCCAATGAAATTGCAGGGGGGGGTATTTTGTCACTTACCCACAGAGCTATTACACTTACACCTGCCCCTAATGCTTATTTAGCAAAGAGTAAGTCCAACTAAAAGCCTCACATTGAACCTGCCATTTTCTATCCCGAAACCCCCACATCACTGGGGTCCCCCAAACACCCCCCCCACCGTCACTAAGAAGCCCTCCTTCAGTGTTTAATTAATGCCCCACAGTGCCCCAAACCCCCCCCCCCGAGTTGTGATTCATAGGGTTAGCTTCCCCTTTACATTCTGTGAGCCCAGTCTGCGCCCCGTGCCCATAACTCCTGGCTGAATGGTGCCAATTTGCCAACAAACAGCGGCTGCCAATAAAGTGCCCGCGGCGCCTGATGGAGCGAATGTCACTAAATCGTCATTGTTCCTTGGCGCCGGCCCAGAGGGTTCTGAGTAATCGGGGGGAGAGTTTGCGCTCACGTTCCTTCATGTGCCCAATTACTGACTCGGGACTGGCACCTAATCATGGGGCACTGCCATCATTTATTTACCCCCCGTGCTGTTACCCTGGTTACAAGAAGCTATTTATTGGCTACAGTAGGTTTTTGTACAAATCTTTCAATAAAAGCAGATTAAGGGAGGGGGGGGCTTATTCACTTCCAGGGTCAGACTGGGCCGACAGGACACTGGGAGAAAACCCATTGGGCCCCGGCCCTAGTGAGCCCTGCCAACCCAGACCAATTCCTCACCTGCCCCCCCCTCACTCCCCCACTGCCCTCCTCCCCCAATCAGAGCAATAGTATAAGGGGGGGCAACAGGCGGTGGGTTAGCAGGTGGTTGGGGGGCCCCAGAGGGGGTGATCTCTGTCCAACTTGGCCGATGGGATACCAGGACAAAAACCCATTGGGACCCGGCCCTGGTGAGCCCTGCCGACCCAGACCGACTCCTCACCTGCCCTCCCCCCTCACTCCCCCACTGCCCTCCTCCCCCAATCAGAGCAATAGTATAATGGGGAGCAACTGGCAGTTAGCAGGTGGTTGGGGGCCCCAAAGGGGGTGATCTCTGTCCAACTTGGCTGACGGGATAAAAACCCATTGGGCCCTGCCGACCCAGACCGAATCCTCACCTTCTCTCCCCCCTCCCTGCCCTTTTCCCCCAATCACAGCAAAAGTAAGTATGGGGGGGGGGGTTTATTTACTTCCAGGGTCCAACTGGGTTGACGGGATACCAGGAAAAAACCCAGTGGGCCCTGGTAAGCCCTAGTGACCCAGACCGACTCCTCACCTGCCCTCACTCCCCCACTGCCCTCCTCCCCCAATCACAGCAAAATTATAATGGGGAGCAACAGGCGGTGGGTTAGCAGGTGGCTGGGGGGCCCCAGAGGGGGTGATCTCCCCAGATCAGTGTTTCAGGCTCCATCCATTGCCACCTGCCTGGGGGGATCAGGTTCTTATTTATTAGGGGCCACTTAGTTTGGTTAAGGGGTACACCCCATGTAAAAAGCATCTGGGCTATGGCGGCACCCTTTCCAATCTGGCTTTGGGTGCAGCACCCATGGGTGCAAGGACGCTCTGCCCCAGAAGGGTGCCTGACCAGCTGCACAGAAACAAACATTAAATGGTGATTTGGGAACCGGCAGGATAGGGTTAAATCATATGACGGGGCAGTTAATGGGGGCAGTTGCTCGCACCTTGCTGAACCCACACACTCGGCATAATGGGAATGAGATCCAAGTGTTCCGGCCCCGGGGCCCGAAACAGCCCAGAGGGGAAAGTGAGTGATTGGCAGAGAGTTTCCCTCAGGGATTGGTGCAAATAGGCTCCGGCCCAGCGATTGGGCACTTACTGGTTAAAGGGCAACTTTCATGTGCAGAGAATTCCCATGTCCGCGGCGGGGGCAGAATCAGGAGTTGTGTATTTTAACAAGAGCCCCGGGCTGGAAGGTTCCCCCCAAGGGCCACCCCTGCGTCTCCTTCCCATTGTCTGCTCATGGGGGGGCCCTCACGCTTCTCTAATACAGAGAAATTCACTGAGAATGGAGAGCAATTTGCCCTCGTTTCTGATTAATTGCCCCTAACGAACACTAGCTCTGCAGCAATGGGGGTGCAAATGGTGTGGGCTCCATGGGATTTAGGGCCCCTGTCCTGCCTCATTCACATTAATCAGCAAGTACCCCTACAGGTGCTCCACACAAAGGCGGGGCAGGTAAATGTACCCCCATGCCCCCCCATATGCCCTTTCCTTCACACACACTCAAGTTGAGCCCATTTGCATGTCATTTATTAACGAGTAAAAATCTTTGCTCCTGGCACAGAGTTTGGCATCTGATTGGTCAGGCAGAATTGTGCAGGAATTCTGGGATAGAATGTTGCATTGTGGGTACAAGAGGCCGCCCTGCTTTAGTAAATGAGCCCCCAGCAGATTCCACTTTGCTGCTTTTAAGGTGAAAACTTGAAGATGTCTCCCCAATTATCGAGATGCTTGCGTGAATCCGTCGCCATGACAACTGCATCAGGACCTTTGTGTCTCCAGCAACAGCTGAAAGATCTGAGGTTCGGCCTCCGTGTTACCCCCAAACCCGCTGCGCTTGGCCCAGAACCTGGGAATGGAGTCAGATCATTAGAGAAAAGGGGAGGAACCTGGCGCCGAGGGTCCGGAGTCAGAATAAAATCTCTTTCAGGAGTCGCTTCTGCCAGTGCCCAACCGGCACCAACTCCATGGCTCAGTGTAATAATCCCCTGATTTATTGCCCCAGTACTGAGCTGCACCCCATGTTTCCCCAGTTCATCAACAACAGCTCACAGCCCCCACATTCTCTCTGTGTGTTATAGTTCAGTATCTGTGGGTGTCCCTACTCCTCAGGTTACCAACAAGGGGTTCTAACCCAGCTTATGTGCCCCCCAATCTGGTCCTACTGACTCTGGGGGTCCTCTTCCTAAGCCCCCTGCTAGAGGATCCAATCTGCGTTTAATCCTCTCTGATTCTGCCCCACACTCACTATACCCAGTACTTACTAAAGGGTGGGGCCCCTAGCGCCCCTCTGTAGGCTAAAGGTGCCTATACTATACATACCCCCCCACCAAACAAGCATATCTGTGCCTGACGGGGCCACACGGGGGCCACACAGGGGATGGGGCAGAGCTATAGTCCCATGAGTCAGACAGCAGGATCACTTGTATTTACAGCACTGCTGACTGGAGAGGCCTGTGGGGGCAGAGTAGAAGTCATTCTAACATTATTTATATGGATTAGAAGGGTTTGGGGTCCAATTGTTTGCCAACTTGGCCAATGGGGTACGTCCGGCAGCAGCGAGTTTATCAATACAGGTTCCCTGTGGGGGCCACGTTGTTTCTCCTGTGCCTCCAGCCAGCAGGGAAAGAGTTAAAATGAAAAACTCCCCTACATTTCTGTATTCTAAAACCAGCCCCCCAAGGGCAAAGTTGATTATAAAACTGGGGGGCCCAGAGGCTGTGGTGCTGCTTATAAAACTGGGGGGCCCAGAGGCTGTGGTGCTGCTTATAAAACTGGGGGGCCCAGAGGCTGTGGTGCTGCTTATAAAACTGGGGGGCCCAGAGGCTGTGGTGCTGCTTATAAAACTGGGGGCCCTGAGGCTGTGGTGCTGCTTATAAAACTGGGGGGCCCTGAGGCTGTGGTGCTGCTTATAAAACTGGGGGGCCCAGAGGCTGTGGCGCTGCTTATAAAACTGGGGGCCCTGAGGCTGTGGTGCTGCTTATAAAACTGGGGGGCCCCAGAGGCTGTGGTGCTGCTTATAAACTGGGGGGCCCCAGAGGCTGTGGCGCTGCTTATAAACTGGGGGGCCCCAGAGGCTGTGGTGCTGCTTATAAAACTGGGGGGCCCAGAGGCTGTGGTGCTGCTTATAAAACTGGGGGGCCCCAGAGGCTGTGGTGCTGCTTATAAAACTGGGGGGCCCCAGAGGCTGTGGTGCTGCTTATAAACTGGGGGCCCAGAGGCTGTGGCGCTGCTTATAAACTGGGGGGCCCCAGAGGCTGTGGTGCTGCTTATAAAACTGGGGGGCCCCAGAGGCTGTGGTGCTGCTTATAAAACTGGGGGGCCCAGAGGCTGTGGTGCTGCTTATAAAACTGGGGGGCCCAGAGGCTGTGGTGCTGCTTATAAAACTGGGGGGCCCAGAGGCTGTGGTGCTGCTTATAAAACTGGGGGGCCCAGAGGCTGTGGTGCTGCTTATAAACTGGGGGGCCCAGAGGCTGTGGTGCTGCTTATAAACTGGGGGCCCAGAGGCTGTGGCGCTGCTTATAAAACTGGGGGGCCCAGAGGCTGTGGTGCTGCTTATAAAACTGGGGGGCCCAGAGGCTGTGGTGCTGCTTATAAAACTGGGGGGCCCAGAGGCTGTGGTGCTGCTGATAAAACTGGGGGCCCAGAGGCTGTGGTGCTGCTTATAAACTGGGGGGCCCAGAGGCTGTGGCGCTGCTTATAAAACTGGGGGGCCCCAGAGGCTGTGGTGCTGCTTATAAAACTGGGGGCCCAGAGGCTGTGGTGCTGCTTATAAAACTGGGGGGCCCAGAGGCTGTGGTGCTGCTTATAAAGCTGGGGGGCCCCAGAGGCTGCGGTGCTGCTTATAAAGCTGGGGGGCCCAGAGGCTGTGGCGCTGCTTATAAAACTGGGGGGCCCAGAGGCTGTGGCGCTGCTTATAAAACTGGGGGCCCAGAGGCTGTGGTGCTGCTTATAAGCTGGGGGGCCCCAGAGGCTGCGGTGCTGCTTATAAAGCTGGGGGCCCAGAGGCTGTGGTGCTGCTTATAAAGCTGGGGGGCCCCAGAGGCTGCGGTGCTGCTTATAAAGCTGGGGGGCCCAGAGGCTGTGGTGCTGCTTATAAAACTGGGGGACCCCAGAGGCTGTGGTGCTGCTTATAAAGCTGGGGGGCCCAGAGGCTGTGGTGCTGCTTATAAAACTGGGGGACCCCAGAGGCTGTGGTGCTGCTTATAAAACTGGGGGGCCCTGAGACTTTGGTGCTATTGGGCCCGGCTTCTCCCCATAACTGACTGCCCAGTTACATCCACCCCCCCCCCCCCCAGCTAGTGGAACGAGCCAGTAATATTGCTCCGTCCATCAGAGAATGGGCTGCTGGGAAATCACCTGAGAATTCTGTGGGAAATGAGAAAAAGATGTTTCTGCTAAAAAGAAAAATGAGGTTTGAGCGAAGGGGACGGGGGCGCTGGGGGTTGTTCTGCCGCCGGAGTGGGGGGGCGCTGGGGGTTGTTCTGCCGCCGGAGTGGGGGGGCGCTGGGGTTGTTCTGCCGCCGGAGTGGGGGGGGCGCTGGGGTTGTTCTGCCGCCAGAGGGGGGGGGCGCTGGGGGTTGTTCTGCCGCCGGAGTGGGGGGGGGGGGGCGCTGGGGGTTGTTCTGCCGCCGGAGTGGGGGGGCGCTGGGGGTTGTTCTGCCACCGGAGTGGGGGGGGCGCTGGGGGTTGTTCTGCTGCCGGAGTGGGGGGGCGCTGGGGGTTGTTCTGCCGCCGGAGTGGGGGGGCGCTGGGGGTTGTTCTGCCGCCGGAGTGGGGGGGCGCTGGGGGTTGTTCTGCCGCCGGAGTGGGGGGCGCTGGGGGTTGTTCTGCCGCCGGAGTGGGGGGGGCGCTGGGGGTTGTTCTGCCACCGGAGTGGGGGGGGGGCGCTGGGGGTTGTTCTGCTGCCGGAGTGGGGGGGCGCTGGGGGTTGTTCTGCGCCGGAGTGGGGGGGCGCTGGGGGTTGTTCTGCCGCCGGAGTGGGGGGGCGCTGGGGGTTGTTCTGCCGCCGGAGTGGGGGGGCGCTGGGGTTGTTCTGCCGCCGGAGTGGGGGGGGCGCTGGGGGTTGTTCTGCCGCCGGAGTGGGGGGGCGCTGGGGGTTGTTCTGCCGCCGGAGTGGGGGGGGGGGGGCGCTGGGGGTTGTTCTGCCGCCGGAGTGGGGGGCGCTGGGGGTTGTTCTGCCACCGGAGTGGGGGGGGGCGCTGGGGGTTGTTCTGCTGCCGGAGCAGGGGGGGGGGGGCATTTCTGTGGGTTTCGGGGAGTCCCTGACTGACTGTTCCATTAGTGCAGAGTTTCATTCTGTCAGGCAGGCGGGCACGGTGCCACTCAGGGTTGGCAAGCGCCACTGTCAGATGTTCCTTTACTGCATCTCCATCCCGTTGGCATTTCCCTGGCGCGTCCGGCTCGTGTTTAGGGCACAAATGAACTGGGAAACTGCACCTGCTGGGATTTATGGGTCAGAACTGGGAATCTGTAATGGCACCGAGCCCACTGCCCATATGGCCCAGTCACGTGTTGGTACTGCAGGACTGGACTCTAAACAGTCCCCATCTTGCCCTACTGTCCCCATCTTGCCCTACTGTCTCCATCTTGTCCTACTGTCTCCATCTTGCCCTACTGTCTCCATCTTGCCCTACTGTCTCCATCTTGTCCTACTGTCTCCATCTTGCCCTACTGTCCCCATCTTGTCCTACTGTCTCCATCTTGTCCTACTGTCTCCATCTTGTCCTACTGTCTCCATCTTGCCCTACTGTCTCCATCTTGCCCTACTGTCTCCATCTTGTCCTACTGTCTCCATCTTGCCCTACTGTCCCCATCTTGTCCTACTGTCTCCATCTTGTCCTACTGTCTCCATCTTGCCCTACTGTCTCCATCTTGTCCTACTGTCCCCATCTTGCCCTACTGTCTCCATCTTGCTCTACTGTCTCCATCTTGTCCTACTGTCTCCATCTTGCCCTACTGTCTCCATCTTGCCCTACTGTCTCCATCTTGTCCTACTGTCTCCATCTTGCCCTACTGTCCCCATCTTGTCCTACTGTCCCCATCTTGCCCTACTGTCTCCATCTTGCTCTACTGTCTCCATCTTGTCCTACTGTCTCCATCTTGCCCTACTGTCTCCATCTTGTCCTACTGTCTCCATCTTGCCCTACTGTCTCCATCTTGTCCTACTGTCCCCATCTTGTCCTACTGTCTCCATCTTGTCCTACTGTCCCCATCTTGCCCTACTGTCCCCATCTTGTCCTACTGTCTCCATCTTGTCCTACTGTCTCCATCTTGCCCTACTGTCTCCATCCTGCCCTACTGTCCCCATCTTGTCCTACTGTCTCCATCTTGCCCTACTGTCTCCATCTTGCCCTACTGTCTCCATCTTGTCCTACTGTCCCCATCTTGTCCTACTGTCTCCATCTTGCCCTACTGTCCCCATCTTGCCCTACTGTCTCCATCTTGTCCTTCTGTCTCCATCTTGCCCTACTGTCTCCATCTTGCCCTACTGTCTCCATCTTGTCCTTCTGTCTCCATCTTGCCCTACTGTCTCCATCTTGCCCTACTGTCTCCATCTTGCCCTACTGTCTCCATCTCGCCCTACTGTCCCCATCTCGCCCTACTGTCTCCATCTTGTCCTACTGTCCCCATCTTGCCCTACTGTCTCCATCTTGCCCTACTGTCCCCATCTTGTCCTACTGTCTCCATCTTGCCCTACTGTCCCCATCTTGTCCTACTGTCTCCATCTTGCCTTACTGTCCCCATCTTGCCCTACTGTCTCCATCTTGCCCTACTGTCCCCATCTTGTCCTACTGTCTCCATCTTGCCTTACTGTCCCCATCTTGCCCTACTGTCCCCATCTTGCCCTACTGTCTCCATCTTGCCCTACTGTCCCCATCTTGCCCTACTGTCTCCATCTTGCCCTACTGTCTCCATCTTGTCCTACTGTCCCCATCTTGCCCTACTGTCTCCATCTTGCCCTACTGTCTCCATCTTGCCCTATTGTCTCCATCTTGCCCTACTGTCTCCATCTTGCCCTACTGTCCCCATCTTGCCCTACTGTCTCCATCTTGCCCTACTGTCCCCATCTTGCCCTACAGTCTCCATCTTGCCCTACTGTCTCCATCTTGCCCTACTGTCTCCATCTTGCCCTACTGTCTCCATCTTGCCCTACTGTCCCCATCTTGCCCTACTGTCTCCATCTTGCCCTACTGTCTCCATCTTGCCCTACTGTCCCCATCTTGCCCTACTGTCCCCATCTTGCTCCACTGCTGCTAAGGCTGTAGGTGCTGCTGTGCTGCTTGTGCTCTCATTAGATGTAGAACAGTTCTCAGTTACAGCTGTTGCTCTGCGAGACACCATTATTCACTGGACCCCTAATAGTTTTTCTGCTGGGATGTTAATTAGTTAATTAGCTCAGGAACAAGCGCAGGAACCAATCATTGCTAAGAGTTAACTCCGTATCCCTAACCCGGTGTCTGGGAATTAGTGCCCCGCTGTGCAGGTTACATACCCCGGCACATTACAAGGTGAGTAAATAATGGGGGGGCACAAGCCACTTACCTCCTGCTGATGCCACTTTGATAAATCACTGGCACAAATCCATATTCTGCCCTGCAAATTCCTCCAGCGCCCCCCCCCCCCCCCCCCCTCACGGGCCGAATATTCCCCCTCCCACTGTGTGCCCCCCAGGAGTGACAGGACATGTTGGGTTTGTATTGTAACCGGCCCGGGGGGGGGGGGTTGTATGGGCCCCTTTCCCTTCCCTGCACTGCTGGTTCTGACTCCTGATACAACTCCCCAATATCCATTCATTCCTCATTCTCACTGGGTTTATAGTTATGTGTAACTGTCACTGTGTCTGTCCCTTTCCCTTCCCTGCACTGCTGGTTCTGACTCCTGATACAACTCCCCAATATCCATTCATCCCTCATTCTCACTGGGTTTATAGTTATGTGTAACTGTCACTGTGTCTGTCCCTTTCCCTTCCCTGCACTGCTGGTTCTGACTCCTGATACAACTCCCCAATATCCATTCATCCCTCATTCTCACTGGGTTTATAGTTATGTGTAACTGTCACTGTGTCTGTCCCTTTCCCTTCCCTGCACTGCTGGTTCTGACTCCTGATACAACTCCCCAATATCCATTCATCCCTCATTCTCACTGGGTTTATAGTTATGTGTAACTGTCACTGTGTCTGTCCCTTTCCCTTCCCTGCACTGCTGGTTCTGACTCCTGATACAACTCCCCAATATCCATTCATCCCTCATTCTCACTGGGTTTATAGTTATGTGTAACTGTCACTGTGTCTGTCCCTTTCCCTTCCCTGCACTGCTGGTTCTGACTCCTGATACACTGCGCTGGATGCAGTGAGGGATTGGGGGGGGATGAGGGGAGACAAATCAATGCCGGAGCTGCTGGGGGATCAGAGAATTCTATTTGTTGCTGTCGGGCTCCGGGGCCCCAAGAGAATGGAAATAATGTGATTTTTCCCCTCCAATTGTAGGAATCCTCGGGTGTAACATCCAGCGGTCGGGGCAGAATGAGATTCTTTCCATCAAACAAACACTTGTTTCAGGTGAGGGATTGGGGCGACGGGAGGGCGAGACGAAGCCCCGAGTTTTATTGAGAGTCGCAGCTTTATATCATCCCAATGTGGCAGGATAAATACCCCCGGCTGCTCCCCCCCCTCCCTCCCGGTAATGAAAGGGATGATGGAATATCTGTGTTTCCGCTCCGGCTTCAGTGTATGGGGAACATTCCAACGGCTCCCACAGTGTTACCTGCAATTCATTATATGGTGCGATGGGGGCGCTATTCCCCTAATCCCCCTGTATTATACAGTTACTGTGTGTATAGGATATGGGGGTTACACTGTGCCTATATATTATACAGTTACTGTGTGTATAGGATATGGGGGTTACGCCTATATATTCTACAGTTACTGTGTGTATAGGATATGGGGGTACGCCTATATATTATACAGTTACTGTGTGTATAGGATATGGGGGTTACGCCTATATATTCTACAGTTACTGTGTGTATAGGATATGGGGGTACGCCTATATATTATACAGTTACTGTGTGTATAGGATATGGGGGTTACGCCTATATATTATACAGTTACTGTGTGTATAGGATATGGGGGTTACGCCTATATATTATACAGTTACTGTGTGTATAGGATATGGGGGTTACACCGTGCCTATATATTATACAGTTACTGTGTGTATAGGATATGGGGGTTACACTGTGCCTATATATTATACAGTTACTGTGTGTATAGGATATGGGGGTTACACTGTGCCTATATATTATACAGTTACTGTGTGTATAGGATATGGGGGTTACACTGTGCCTATATATTATACAGTTACTGTGTGTATAGGATATGGGGGTTACGCCTATATATTATACAGTTACTGTGTGTATAGGATATGGGGGTTACGCCTATATATTATACAGTTACTGTGTGTATAGGATATGGGGGTTACGCCTATATATTATACAGTTACTGTGTGTATAGGATATGGGGGTTACACTGTGCCTATATATTATACAGTTACTGTGTGTATAGGATATGGGGGTTACACCTATATATTATACAGTTACTGTGTGTATAGGATATGGGGTTACGCCTATATATTATACAGTTACTGTGTGTATAGGATATGGGGGTTACGCCTATATATTATACAGTTACTGTGTGTATAGGATATGGGGGTTACACTGTGCCTATATATTATACAGTTACTGTGTGTGTAGGATATGGGGGTTACACTGTGCCTATATATTATACAGTTACTGTTTGTATAGGATATGGGGGTTACGCCTATATATTATACAGTTACTGTGTGTATAGGATATGGGGGTTACGCTGTGCCTATATATTATACAGTTACTGTGTGTATAGGATATGGGGGTTACACTGTGCCTATATATTATACAGTTACTGTGTGTATAGGATATGGGGGTTACACCGTGCCTATATATTATACAGTTACTGTGTGTATAGGATATGGGGGTTACACCTATATATTATACAGTTACTGTGTGTATAGGATATGGGGGTTACTGTGTGTATAGGATATGGGGGTTACTGTGTGTATAGGATATGGGGGTTACACCGTGCCTATATATTATACAGTTACTGTGTGTATAGGATATGGGGGTTACACCTATATATTATACAGTTACTGTGTGTATAGGATATGGGGGTTACACTGTGCCTATATATTATACAGTTACTGTGTGTATAGGATATGGGGGTTACACCGTGCCTATATATTATACAGTTACTGTGTGTATAGGATATGGGGGTTACACCGTGCCTATATATTATACAGTTACTGTGTGTATAGGATATGGGGGTTACACTGTGCCTATATATTATACAGTTACTGTGTGTATAGGATATGGGGGTTACACCGTGCCTATATATTATACAGTTACTGTGTGTATAGGATATGGGGGTTACACTGTGCCTATATATTATACAGTTACTGTGTGTATAGGATATGGGGATTACACTGTGCCTATATATTATACAGTTACTGTGTGTATAGGATATGGGGGTTACACCGTGCCTATATATTATACAGTTACTGTGTGTATAGGATATGGGGGTTACACTGTGCCTATATATTATACAGTTACTGTGTGTATAGGATATGGGGGTTACACTGTGCCTATATATTATACAGTTACTGTGTGTATAGGATATGGGGGTTACACTGTGACTATATATTATACAGTTACTGTGTGTATAGGATATGGGGGTTACACTGTGCCTATATATTATACAGTTACTGTGTGTATAGGATATGGGGGTTACACTGTGCCTATATATTATACAGTTACTGTGTGTATAGGATATGGGGGTTACACTGTGCCTATATATTATACAGTTACTGTGTGTATAGGATATGGGGGTTACACCTATATATTATACAGTTACTGTGTGTATAGGATATGGGGGTTACGCCTATATATTATACAGTTACTGTGTGTATAGGATATGGGGGTTACGCCTATATATTATACAGTTACTGTGTGTATAGGATATGGGGGTTACACCGTGCCTATATATTATACAGTTACTGTGTGTATAGGATATGGGGGTTACACTGTGCCTATATATTATACAGTTACTGTGTGTATAGGATATGGGGGTTACGCCTATATATTATACAGTTACTGTGTGTATAGGATATGGGGGTTACGCCTATATATTATACAGTTACTGTGTGTATAGGATATGGGGGTTACGCCTATATATTATACAGTTACTGTGTGTATAGGATATGGGGGTTACACTGTGCCTATATATTATACAGTTACTGTGTGTATAGGATATGGGGGTTACACTGTGCCTATATATTATACAGTTACTGTGTGTATAGGATATGGGGGTTACACTGTGCCTATATATTATACAGTTACTGTGTGTATAGGATATGGGGGTTACACTGTGCCTATATATTATACAGTTACTGTGTGTATAGGGTATGGGGGTTACACTGTGCCTATATATTATACAGTTACTGTGTGTATAGGATATGGGGGTTACACTGTGCCTATATATTATACAGTTACTGTGTGTATAGGATATGGGGGTTACACTGTGCCTATATATTATACCCAGAGTTCCCTGTATAACTCAGCCTGCAGCCTTGTGCCTTTATATGGGGGGCACAGAACCCCTCAGTGACTGCTAATATCCTTATCATTTACAGTAGGGGGTACATTATCCCTTATAATACATGAGTGATACTCAGAGTTCCCTGTATAACTCAGCCTGCAGCCTTGTGCCTTTATATGGGGGGCACAGAACCCCTCAGTGACTGCTAATATCCTTATCATTTACAGTAGGGGGTACATTATCCCTTATAATACATGAGTGATACTCAGAGTTCCCTGTATAACTCAGCCTGCAGCCTTGTGCCTTTATATGGGGGGGCACAGAACCCCTCAGTGACTGCTAATATCCTTATCATTTACAGTAGGGGGTACATTATCCCTTATAATACATGAGTGATACTCAGAGTTCCCTGTATAACTCAGCCTGCAGCCTTGTGCCTTTATATGGGGTAACAGGAGCCATACTGGGGTAACGGGGGGTTATACTGGGGTAACAGGGGCTATATTGGGGTAACAGGAGCCATACTGGGGTAACGGGGGTTATACTAGGGTAACAGGGGCTATACTGGGGTAACAGGAGCCATACTGGGGTAAGAGGAGCCATACTGGGGTAACAGGAGCCATACTGGGGTAAGAGGAGCCATACTGGGGTAACAGGGGCTATACTGGGGTAACAGGGGCAATACTGGGGTAACGGGGGTTATACTGGGGTAACAGGGGCAATACTGGGGTAACGGGGGTTATACTGGGGTAACAGGGGCAATACTGGGGTAAAGGGGGCTATACTGGGGTAACAGGAGCCATACTGGGGTAAGAGGAGCCATACTGGGGTAACAGGGGCTATACTGGGGAAACAGGAGCCATACTGGGGTAACGGGGGGTTATACTGGGGTAACAGGGGCTATATTGGGGTAACAGGAGCCATACTGGGGTAACGGGGGTTATACTAGGGTAACAGGGGCTATACTGGGGTAACAGGAGCCATTCTGGGGTAAGAGGAGCCATACTGGGGTAACAGGAGCCATACTGGGGTAAGAGGAGCCATACTGGGGTAACAGGGGCTATACTGGGGTAACAGGGGCAATACTGGGGTAACGGGGGTTATACTGGGGTAACAGGGGTTATACTGGGGTAACAGGGGCAATACTGGGGTAAAGGGGGCTATACTGGGGTAACAGGAGCCATACTGGGGTAAGAGGAGCCATACTGGGGTAACAGGGGCTATACTGGGGAAACAGGAGCCATACTGGGGTAACAGGAGCCATACTGGGGTAACGGGGGTTATACTGGGGTAACAGGGGCTATACTGGGGTAACAGGAGCCATACTGGGGTAACAGGGCTATACTGGGGTAACAGGGCTATACTGGGGTAACAGGGCTATACTGGGGTAACAGGGCTATACTGGGGTAACAGGAGCCATACTGGGGTAACAGGGCTATACTGGGGTAACAGGGCTATACTGGGGTAACAGGAGCCATACTGGGGTAACAGGGCTATACTGGGGTAACAGGGCTATACTGGGGTAACAGGAGCCATACTGGGGTAACAGGGCTATACTGTGGTAACAGGGCTATACTGGGGTAACAGGAGCCATACTGGGGTAACAGGGCTATACTGGGGTAACAGGGGCTATACTGGGGTAACAGGAGCCATTCTGGGGTAACAGGGGCTATACTGGGGTAACAGGGCTATACTGGGGTAACAGGGCTATACTGTGGTAACAGGAGCCATACTGGGGTAACAGGGCTATACTGGGGTAACAGGGCTATACTGGGGTAACAGGAGCCATACTGGGGTAACAGGGCTATACTGGGGTAACAGGGCTATACTGGGGTAACAGGGGCTATACTGGGGTAACAGGGCTATACTGGGGTAACAGGGCTATACTGGGGTAACGGGAGCCATACTGGGGTAACAGGGCTATACTGGGGTAACAGGGCTATACTGGGGTAACAGGGCTATACTGGGGTAACAGGGCTATACTGGGGTAACAGGGGCTATACTGGGGTAACAGGGCTATGCTGGGGTAACAGGGCTATACTGGGGTAACGGGAGCCATACTGGGGTAACAGGGCTATACTGGGGTAACAGGGCTATACTGGGGTAACAGGAGCCATACTGGGGTAACAGGGGCTATACTGGGGTAACAGGGCTATACTGGGGTAGCAGGGGCAATACTCACTGTACCAGTGAGGCCCAAGTTCTGTTGGGGACACCGGGGCAATACCTGCCCTCATGTCACAAATGACAGTTTGCGGCCTATTCGCTATTTATCATTGTGCGCACGTCCGTAATGGGCTGTACCACTGGGCTGTACCACTGGGCTGTACCACTGGGCTGTACCACTGGGCTGTACCATTGGGCTGTACCACTGGGCTCTACCACTGGGCTGTACCATTGGGCTGTACCATTGGGCTGTACCATTGGACTGTACCATTGGTCTGTACCATTGGGCTGTGCCACTGGGCCGTACCATTGGGCTGTGCCACTGGGCCGTACCATTGGGCTGTACCATTGGGCTGTGCCACTGGGCTGTACCACTGGGCTGTACCATTGGGCTGTGCCACTGGGCCGTACCATTGGGCTGTACCATTGGGCTGTGCCACTGGGCTGTACCACTGGGTTGTACCATTGGGCTGTACCACTGGGCTGTACCATTGGGCTGTACCAATGGGTTGTACCATTGGGCTGCACCATTGGGCTGTACCACTGGGCTGTACCATTGGGCTGTACCATTGGGCTGTGCCACTGGGCCGTACCATTGGGCTGTACCATTGGGCTGTGCCACTGGGCTGTACCACTGGGCTGTACCATTGGGCTGTGCCACTGGGCTGTACCACTGGGCTGTACCATTGGGCTGTGCCACTGGGCTGTACCACTGGGCTGTACCATTGGGCTGTGCCACTGGGCTGTACCATTGGGCTGCCAGCACCATCAGAACCGACCCAATACTAAGTAACCAGCACCCCACCCCTGGGCGTCCCGAGAGAAAGGGAGGGGTAGTACAGGCATAGGAGGGGGAGGCATGGAGAATAAGGGGGTGACAAGGAGAGAAGGGATGGGGGGGCACAGAGAGGAAAGCGGAGATGTGGAATAGGATAGAGAGAAAGGGAAGGGCAGAGAGAAATAGGGGCAATAGTGAGTATTGGGGGAGACAGCATGTAGGGTGGGGGGTAGGATTAAGGGTAGAGAAGGAAAGGTGGGGCAAATAAGAGGAAGAATTTGGAGAGTGAATGGGTAGAAAAGGGGGGCACCCCTGGAAATATACTGAAATATAGTTATTATATTTTATGTGAAATCTGTTTTCTTCTTGTTCTTTATTCACTGGCCAAATAGATGGGGGGGCCGTGGGCCCCACTTAAAATATCAGATAAAAGGGGGGACATTTCTCTGCCAACGAGACCCCTTTATTCCAACGGAAGCGCAAACCTTCAGGCCAGTCGAGCTTTAATTATAAGATCTCGTTAATGCCGGCAGATTTGCTCCCAATTAAAGTTCCAATCATTTATTTATAAGTTGCATTTGTTCCACTATGGGGGGGGGGGGGGGGGGGCAATTAAATTGCACAAGGAGAGGTCATTAAGCTCCGCTTCCCCTTGTTTCCCAGGATTTAAGTCTGTTTGTTGTTTCCTTCCCAAAGTCTCGGTGTAAAACGGTTCATCTCCGCGGGGCCCCGTAAGGGACTTTATGGCACGTGGCCCCCGGGGCCCCCGGAGGTTTTATATGAGAATCATTAACATACCGAGTAAGGGCAGTAAATCTCTCTGCCTATTGGCCGGCACAACTGCATTAACCCTTCACTCACCTTCCTTGGAGCCTTTACACCCCCCACATTGGCCAACACAGAGAAAATTACCCATAAGTCTCAGCACTATGGCAACTCCATCCTCAGCAAATAAAATATAATCTTATGCCCTTAGTTGAAGTTGCCCCCCAGCTGGGACCAGTAATGGGCACTTCAGATTCCTAGTCCCCCAGGCAGTCTGACTGCTTCTCTGTGGGGCCCCCCCAAATAGCGGGGTTCATGGGGTTTGCCCCTCTCATTGGTAGGAACGGGGGCACAGATTTGGGGGGTTTCAGTTTCTCCCTCTAACAAACCCTTCTCCATGTTTCAAGGGTTATGCCAATCAAAGAAAGTACCTCCCCTGAGGATCCTGCTGCAACCAATAGGATTGCATTGTATTGGGACTAATGGATTTGGGGGGGCTTCATCATTTCCAAAGTGTTTACTATAGTTTCAACTAACAAATGTAATTTATAGGTGAATTCGATATTTGCCCCATTTGTACTACGAATGTTCAACCGCTGCCCTCCAGCTGAATTATAGAACCTTTTGCCCCTGTGTTGGGGCCCCAGCCCCCCCTTCCTAACTGTGGCATGCTGGGTAACCCAGGTGCTCTGCTCATTACATAGGAAAACCAGAGACAAATTCTATTGGAGGTTTCCATGTGCCAATCAATAGGCAGCGACAGTGACTGGCAGGTTATAGTCCCCTCGGCTGGAGGGCTCAGTTTCCCTTTAATCTTCGGGATCACTAGAGATCAGGGGAGGGGCCCCTTGGGTATGGGAAGATGTAGATAAACCCCGACCCTCCCTAAAGCATCTGTTCTTACCCCCCAGCAACGTGGGATGGGATGGGGGTCACAATGCACCTCCCAGATTTATTTAACCATTACCCTCATACCTGCCCCCCCCAGGCCTCGGATAGGGGTAAGAGTGGGCCAATAACCCCATTTATACAAATGAGCCCCCAGTGCTGCAGATATTCAGTACAGACTACAGGGGGCAGCAGTGGGTGCTGGGAAGTCTAGCAGAGCATTACAATGGCAGTCACTATGCAGTTGGTCTCTGTGCTCGGATTAACACTTGTGCTGCAGTTTGTACCTTTCCCTGTACAGCGGCCCCCCCAGCCCCCAAACCTGTTCATCATTTCCCAGTGATTATTGGAAAAGTGACTGCACTGAAACGGCTCCTGGGGCCGGGGGGGGGGGGGCAATAAGGGCCCCGAGTCCAACAACAGCGTCTGCGTTCTGCCAAATGGTTTTGACCCAAAGCAAAACAAACAGAACGATAATGTGTTTTCCCAACTGAGCCTGTGGCCCCCCCAGCCCCCCCCCCCGGCCCCCCGGCGCTGAGCTTCCCTCTATTTCATTATTTTAGCAGAATTCTCAGTCTATTAAATGGCCGACCCAGCACTTTATTATCAGCCAATCGCTTTCTGCCCTCAGAGCAAAACCACTGTATGAGGCTCATTTATATGGGGGAGTAGAACAGCGACGCCACAGTCACCTCTTCATCATCATCATCATCATCATCATTGTGCTGCACCGTGTAAAGTCACCGGGCAAGATGGATACAGTAGGGCAAGATGGAGACAGTAAGGCAAGATGGAGACAGTAGGACAAGATGGAGACAGTAGGACAAGATGGAGACAGTAAGACAAGATGGGGACAGTAGGACAAGATGGAGACAGTAGGACAAGATGGAGACAGTAGGACAAGATGGAGACAGTAGGGCAAGATGGGGACAGTAGGACAAGATGGAGACAGTAAGGCAAGATGGAGACAGTAGGGCAAGATGGGGACAGTAGGACAAGATGGAGACAGTAGGACAAGATGGAGACAGTAGGACAAGATGGAGACAGTAGGGCAAGATGGGGACAGTAGGACAAGATGGAGACAGTAAGGCAAGATGGAGACAGTAGGACAAGATGGAGACAGTAGGACAAGATGGAGACAGTAGGGCAAGATGGAGACAGTAGGGCAAGATGTAGACAGTAGGACAAGATGGAGACAGTAGGGCAAGATGGAGACAGTAGGGCAAGATGGAGACAGTAGGGCAAGATGGGGACAGTAGGGCAAGATGGAGACAGTAGGGCAAGATGGGGACAGTAGGACAATATGGAGACAGTAGGGCAAGATGTAGACAGTAGGACAAGATGGAGACAGTAGGGCAAGATGGAGACAGTAGGACAATATGGAGACAGTAGGGCAAGATGGGGACAGTAGGGCAAGATGGAGACAGTAGGGCAAGATGGAGACAGTAGGGCAAGATGGAGACAGTAGGACAAGATGGAGACAGTAGGACAAGATGGAGACAGTAGGTCAAGATGGAGACAGTAGGGCAAGATGGAGACAGTAGGGCAAGATGGAGACAGTAGGACAAGATGGGGACAGTAGGGCAAGATGGAGACAGTAGGACAAGATGGAGACAGTAGGGCAAGATGGGGACAGTAGGGCAAGATGGAGACAGTAGGACAAGATGGAGACAGTAGGGCAAGATGGGGAGAGTAGGGCAAGATGGAGACAGTAGGACAAGATGGAGACAGTAGGGCAAGATGGGGACAGTAGGGCAAGATGGAGACAGTAGGGCAAGATGGGGACAGTAGGACAAGATGGAGACAGTAGGACAAGATGGAGACAGTAGGACAAGATGGAGACAGTAGGACAAGATGGAGACAGTAGGGCAAGATGGAGACAGTAGGACAAGATGGAGACAGTAGGACAAGATGGGGACAGTAGGGCAAGATGGAGACAGTAGGACAAGATGGAGACAGTAGGGTACGATGGGGACAGTATGGCAAGATGGGGACAGTAGGGCAAGATGGAGACAGTAGGGCAAGATGGAGACAGTAGGACAAGATGGAGACAGTAGGGCAAGATGGGGACAGTAGGGCAAGATGGAGACAGTAGGACAAGATGGAGACAGTAGGACAAGATGGAGACAGTAGGACAAGATGGGGACAGTAGGGCAAGATGGAGACAGTAGGACAAGATGGGGACAGTAGGGCAAGATGGAGACAGTAGGACAAGATGGAGACAGTAGGGTACGATGGGGACAGTAGGGCAAGATGGGGACAGTAGGACAAGATGGGAGACAGTAGGGCAAGATGGAGACAGTAGGACAAGATGGAGACAGTAGGGCAAGATGGGGACAGTAGGGCAAGATGGAGACAGTAGGGCAAGATGGGGACAGTAGGGCAAGATGGAGACAGTAGGACAAGATGGAGACAGTAGGACAAGATGGAGACAGTAGGGCAAGATGGAGACAGTAGGGCAAGATGGGGACAGTAGGGCAAGATGGAGACAGTAGGACAAGATGGAGACAGTAGGGCAAGATGGGGACAGTAGGGCAAGATGGAGACAGTAGGGCAAGATGGGGACAGTAGGGCAAGATGGGCACAGTAGGACAATCCCATATAAAAGTTTGGGGGCAAGAGTCCCTTATAGGAGCCCGGGAGAAGAACCCCATATACAAAATAAATGGTGGCCCCTAAGCTCCCATCTGATCTACTTCTATTGGGGGGTGAGGGGCATGTGCTGGGGGGGCCCTGTATAGGAATGCCCCTGCCCATACTGTATATGCAGCGCTGCTTGGGAGAATATACCAACCTATGCAATTTGTCTGTATCTTTAATGGGCACATCCCATGTAGTTACCCTCCACCCTTGTGTAATTACCCCCCCCTCAGTATAGGGGCATATTTATATCATTTTTATTCCTCAGATTCCTCTGTGTTTCCATTCAGAGCCCAGTGAAAACAATGGTGTGCCAAGGAGCAGCCTGACCAGGAACAGAGAAAGGTTCAATGTGATTGGCTGGAAGTAGAATCCACCTGACAGGGACTGTACTGACCCAATAAAGAGATTGAAGAGACTTTTATAGTCTCTGATTAACAGGAAGTCCCTGGCTCAGCTCGTTAGTATTCCCCCCACTAACTGGCGGCTCAGTAACGAGGGAGAAACTGCTGCAGTCGGGAGAATGGCGGTGACAGCGGGACTCCCAGGGGCCCCGGGCCCTTACCTGCCCGGGATTTGCACCTCATTTCCTTATTGATATTATTGACTGACCCCGACCCTTCTGTCCCTGTCAGCAATCCCCCCCCCTCCTGCCCCTCACTGCTTAAAGGGAAAGTTCACCTTGAATGGGACGGGGGGGCTGAAAGGGACAGGGGGTGATGAATGGGACTGGGGGGACTGGGGGGCTGAAAGGGACTGGGGGGGCTGAAAGGGACAGGGGGGGCTGAAAGGGACGGGGGGCTGAATGGGACGGGGGGCTGAAAGGGGGGGGGCTGAAAGGGACGGGGGGGCTGAATGGGACGGGGGGGCTGAAAGGGACTGGGGGGGCTGAAAGGGACAGGGGGGGCTGAAAGGGACAGGGGGGGCTGAAAGGGACAGGGGGTGATGAATGGGACTGGGGGGGACTGGGGGGGCTGAAAGGGACTGGGGGGGCTGAAAGGGACAGGGGGGGCTGAAAGGGACAGGGGGTGATGAATGGGACTGGGGGGGCTGAATGGGACTGGGGGGGCTGAAAGGGACGGGGGGGCTGAAAGGGACTGGGGGGGCTGAAAGGGACTGGGGGGGCTGAATGGGACTGGGGGGGCTGAAAGGGACTGGGGGGCTGAAAGGGACTGGGGGGGCTGAATGGGACTGGGGGGGCTGAAAGGGACGGGGGGGCTGAATGGGACGGGGGGCTGAAAGGGGGGGGGGCTGAAAGGGACGGGGGGCTGAATGGGACGGGGGGGCTGAAAGGGACTGGGGGGGCTGAATGGGACTGGGGGGGCTGAAAGGGACTGGGGGGGCTTAATGGGACTGGGGGGGCTGAAAGGGACGGGGGGGCTGAAAGGGACTGGGGGGGCTGAATGGGATGGGGGGCTGAAAGGGACTGGGGGGGCTGAATGGGACTGGGGGGCTGAATGGGACGGGGGGGTAAAAGGGACGGGGGGGTTGAATGGGACGGGGGGGGGCTGAAAGGGACTGAGGGTGATGAATGGGACTGGGGGGGCTGAATGGGACTGGGGGGGCTGAAAGGGATGGGGGGGCTGAAAGGGACTGAGGGTGATGAATGGGACTGGGGGGGCTGAAAGGGACTGAGGGTGATGAATGGGACTGGGGGGCTGAAAGGGACGGGGGGGCTGAAAGGGACTGAGGGTGATGAATGGGACTGGAGGGGCTGAAAGGGACTGGGGGGGCTGAATGGGACTGGGGGGCTGAATGGGACTGGGGGGGCTGAAAGGGACTGGGGGGGCTGAATTGGACTGGGGGGGCTGAATGGGACGGGGGGGGCTGAAAGGGATGGGGGGGCTGAAAGGGATGGGGGGGCTGAAAGGGACTGGGGGGCTGAATGGGACGGGGGGGCTGAAAGGGACGGGGAGGCTGAAAGGGACTGAGGGGGGGCTGAATGGGACGGGGGGTGATGAATGGGACTGGGGGGGCTGAATGGGATGGGGGGGCTGAAAGGGACGGGGGGCTGAAAGGGACGGGGGGGGCTGAATGGGACGGGGGGGGCTGAAAGGGACTGGGGGGGCTGAAAGGGACGGGGAGCTGAAAGGGACTGGGGGGGCTGAAAGGGACTGGGGTGGCTGAATGGGATGGGGGGGGCTGAAAGGGACGGGGGGCTGAATGGGATGGGGGGGCTGAATGGGAAGGGGGGGCTGAAAGGGACGGGGGCTGAATGGGACTGGGGGGGCTGAATGGGACTGGGGGGCTGAATGGGATGGGGGGCTGAAAGGGACGGGGGGGCTGAATGGGACTGGGGGGCTGAATGGGACTGGGGGGCTGAATGGGATGGGGGCAGCTGAATGGGATGGGGGTGCTGAAAGGGACGGGGGGGCTGAATGGGACTGGGGGGCTGAATGGGACGGGGGGGCTGAATGGGACTGGGGGGGCTGAATGGGACGGGGGGGCTGAAAGGGACTGGGGGGGCTGAATGGGACGGGGGGCTGAATGGGACGGGGGGGCTGAAAGGGACGGGGAGGCTGAAAGGGACTGAGGGGGGCTGAATGGGACGGGGGGTGATGAATGGGACTGGGGGGGCTGAATGGGATGGGGGGGCTGAAAGGGACGGGGGGCTGAAAGGGACGGGGGGGGCTGAATGGGACGGGGGGGGCTGAAAGGGACTGGGGGGGCTGAAAGGGACGGGGAGCTGAAAGGGACTGGGGGGGCTGAAAGGGACTGGGGGGCTGAATGGGATGGGGGGGGCTGAAAGGGCGGGGGGCTGAATGGGATGGGGGGGCTGAATGGGAAGGGGGGGCTGAAAGGGACGGGGGCTGAATGGGACTGGGGGGGCTGAATGGGACTGGGGGGCTGAATGGGATGGGGGGCTGAAAGGGACGGGGGGGCTGAATGGGACTGGGGGGCTGAATGGGACTGGGGGGGCTGAATGGGATGGGGGCAGCTGAATGGGATGGGGGTGCTGAAAGGGACGGGGGGGCTGAATGGGACTGGGGGGCTGAATGGGACGGGGGGGCTGAATGGGACTGGGGGGCTGAATGGGACGGGGGGGCTGAAAGGGACTGGGGGGGCTGAATGGGACTGGGGGGCTGAATGGGACTGGGGGGGCTGAATGGGATGGGGGCAGCTGAATGGGATGGGGGGTGCTGAAAGGGACGGGGGGGCTGAATGGGACTGGGGGGGCTGAATGGGACGGGGGGGCTGAATGGGACTGGGGGGGCTGAATGGGACGGGGGGGCTGAAAGGGACTGGGGGGGCTGAATGGGACGGGGGGGGCTGAATGGGACTGGGGGGGCTGAATGGGACTGGGGGGGCTGAAAGGGACGGGGGGGCTGAACCGCAGTCAGAGGATTTATCTCAGGAATCAGAACCATAAAAGTTTCTGTAGATTCCAAATCATAAATATCCCAAACGAGATGAACTGGGATCAATATTTATGGAATTTTATGCAGCAATTTGGATCAGCGCCAATTAGAAGGGAATTCATGCAGAACCCTGTCCCTTCGTCTGTTCCACGTAACCCTTTAATGCCCTGTACTTGGCACCAACCAGGGGCGGAGCTTCCCCTATCAGAGGGGCAGTCGGCCCCCGTTACTCTGTACCCCATAGGGAGTGGGTCGGGGCCACAAGTCCCAGGGATTCCGGCCTTTCCCAGTGCTCCCAGGATGCTGGTTGGAGAGACTGGGCCCCTCATATCCAGGCCCAGATCGGCAATATGAGTGTACTGGGAATGCCAGGGGGGCTGTAAGGTGCCACAGACAGTCACTATTTATTGGGCTGGGGGGGCTGTTTGTGCCTCTGGGTACTGGGAATGCCGGGGGGGGGCTGTAGGCCACAGACAGTCACTATTTATTGGGCTGGGGGGGCTGTTTGTGCCTCTGGGTACTGGGAATGCCGGGGGGGGCTGTTAAGGTGCCACAGACAGTCAACTATTTATTGGGCTGGGGGCTGTTTGTGCCTCTGGGTACTGGAATGCCAGGGGGGCTGTAAGGTGCCACAGACAGTCACTATTTATTGGGCTGGGGGGGGGCTGTTTGTGCCTCTGGGGTACTGGGAATGCCAGGGGGGGCTGTAAGGTGCCACCAGACAGTCACTATTTATGGGCTGGGGGGCTGTTTGTGCCTCTGGGTACTGGGAATGCCAGGGGGGCTGTAAGGTGCCACAGACAGTCACTATTTATTGGGCTGGGGGGCTGTTTTGTGCCTCTGGGTACTGGGAAATGCCAGGGGGGCTGTAAGGTCCTTTTGGGGGGGGGCGCCACAGACAGTCACTATTTATTGGGCTGGGGGGGGGCTGTAAGGTGCCACAGACAGTCACTATTTATTGGGCTGGGGGGGGCTGTAAGGTGCCACAGACAGTCACTATTTATTGGGCTGGGGGGGGGCTGTAAGGTGCCACAGACAGTCACTATTTATTGGGCTGGGGGGGGGGGGCCTGGGGCTTTGTGCCTCTGGGTACTGGGAATGCCAGGGGGGCTGTAAGGTGCACAGACAGTCACTATTTATTGGGCTGGGGGGGGGGCTGTTTGTGCCTCTGGGTACTGGGAATGCCAGGGGGGCTGTAAGGTGCCACAGACAGTCACTATTTATTGGGCTGGGGGGGGGGGCTGTTTGTGCCTCTGGGTACTGGGAATGCCGGGGGGCTGTAAGGTGCCACAGACAGTCACTATTTATTGGGCTGGGGGGGCTGTTTGTTCCTCTGGGTACTGGGAATGCCGGGGGGGCTGTAAGGTGCCACAGACAGTCACTATTTATTGGGCTGGGGGGGCTGTTTGTGCCTCTGGGTACTGGGAATGCCAGGGGGGCTGTAAGGTGCCACAGACAGTCACTATTTATTGGGCTGGGGGGTTGTTTGTGCCTCTGGGTACTGGGAATGCCAGGGGGGCTGTAAGGTGCCACAGATAGTCACTATTTATTGGGCTGGGGGGCTGTTTGTGCCTCTGGGTACTGGGAATGCCAGGGGGGCTGTAAGGTGCCACAGACAGTCACTATTTATTGGGCTGGGGGGGCTGTTTGTGCCTCTGGGTACTGGAATGCCGGGGGGGCTGTAAGGTGCCACAGACAGTCACTATTTATTGGGCTGGGGGGGCTGTTTGTTCCTCTGGGTACTGGGGAATGCCGGGGGGGCTGTAAGGTGCCACAGACAGACACTATTTATTGGGCTGGGGGGGGCTGTTTGTGCCTCTGGGTACTGGGAATGCCGGGGGGGCTGTAAGGTGCCACAGACAGTCACTATTTATTTGGGCTGGGGGGGGGGCTGTTTGTGCCTCTGGGTACTGGGAATGCCAGGGGGCTGTAAGGTGCCACAGACAGTCACTATTTATTGGGCTGGGGGGGGCTGTTTGTGCCTCTGGGTACTGGGAATGCCGGGGGGGCTGTAAGGTGCCACAGACACTCACTATTTATTGGGCTGGGGGGGCTGTTTGTGCCTCTGGGTACTGGGAATGCCAGGGGGGCTGTAAGGTGCCACAGACAGTCACTATTTATTGGGCTGGGGGGGGGCTGTTTGTGCCTCTGGGTACTGGGAATGCCAGGGGGGCTGTAAGGTGCCACAGACAGTCACTATTTATTGGGCTGGGGGGGGCTGTTTGTGCCTCTGGGTACTGGGAATGCCGGGGGGGGGGGAGTCCGGACCTGCTCATACCTTCTACCCGAGCCCTGGGCACAGTGAATGACCCCCCCGGGCACACAGGGGTATATGACTGGGCTGGTATCGTGCCCATTAAACCATTTGCCAAGCCACATTGGTTGTGAGTGCGGTTGCATTTAATCCCATGCGTCGGGCTGCGGATCTGACAATCACCGTCTCCGTTCTGTTGCGTCTGACACGGCAGATAAATTCTCCGCGGAATTAACCGCCTATTGTTTCCTATTTCTCATTCCACAAACTTTTATTTGACTTTGATCCAGAGTTAATAATAGGGAAAAGCAAAATGGGAGATTTCTTCCAAGATTCATTACAGGCTCTTGTCTCCACGGCGACGCTAATGTGTAATCAGAAATAACTTGCGGATTAAATTTATAGGCGAGAAATAAAAGCGCATGAAATACCTTGTATCGAGCAGAAATAAAACGTAATCACAGCGGCAAGAAGCGCGAATTTGTGGCTTTGTGCCGTGAGCACCCGGAACCGGAAGGTTCCATTATCCAGAACCCCCCCACGGAGAGGGGCAATTAGAGAAAGTGGGAATGGGCTCAGTTATGGGGAAAGGCTGGCCCAGTTGGGATTGGTTACACTGGGGGGGGGGGCAGTTAAGGGGGGGTCACTATATATAAATATATAAGGGGGGGCAGTAATGAAATAGAGAAAGTACAGGGAAGAGCGACTAAGCTGATAAAGGGAATGGGCTCAGTTATGGGGAAAGGCTGGCCCAGTTGGGATTGGTTACACTGGGGGGGGGCAGTTAAGGGGGGGTCACTATATATAAATATATAAGGGGGGGCAGTAATGAAATAGAGAAAGTACAGGGAAGAGCGACTAAGCTGATAAAGGGAATGGGCTCAGTTATGGGGAAAGGCTGGCCCAGTTGGGATTGGTTACACTGGGGGGGGGGGGGGCAGTTAAGGGGGGGCACTATATATAAATATATAAGGGGGGGGCAGTAATGAAATAGAGAAAGTACAGGAAGAGCGACTAAGCTGATAAAGGGAATGGGCTCAGTTATGGGGAAAGGCTGGCCCAGTTGGGATTGGTTTACACTGGGGGGGGGGCAGTTAAGGGGGGTCACTATATATAAATATATAAGGGGGGCAGTAATGAAATAGAGAAAGTACAGGGAAGAGCGACTAAGCTGATAAAGGGAATGGGCTCAGTTATGGGGAAAGGCTGGCCCAGTTGGGATTGGTTACACTGGGGAAGGGGCAGTTAAGGGGGGGGGGTCACTATATATAAATATATAAGGGGGGGGCAGTAATGAAATAGAGAAAGTACAGGGAAGAGCGACTAAGCTGATAAAGGGAATGGGCTCAGTTATGGGGAAAGGCTGGCCCAGTTGGGATTGGTTACACTGGGGGGGGGAGGCAGTTAAGGGGGGGTCACTATATATAAATATATAAGGGGGGGGGCAGTAATGAAATAGAGAAAGTACAGGGAAGAGCGACTAAGCTGATAAAGGGAATGGGCTCAGTTATGGGGAAAGGCTGGCCCAGTTGGGATTGGTTACACTGGGGAAGGGGCAGTTAAGGGGGGGTCACTATATATAAATATATAAGGGGGGGGCAGTAATGAAATAGAGAAAGTACAGAGAAGAGCGAATAAGCTGATAAAGGGAATGGGCTCAGTTATGGGGAAAGGCTGGCCCAGTTGGGATTGGTTACACTGGGGAAGGGGCAGTTAAGGGGGGGTCACTATATATAAATATATAAGGGGGGCAGTAATGAAATAGAGAAAGTACAGGGAAGAGCGACTAAGCTGATAAAGGGAATGGGCTCAGTTATGGGGAAAGGCTGGCCCAGTTGGGATTGGTTACACTGGGGAAGGGGCAGTTAAGGGGGGGGTCACTATATATAAATATATAAGGGGGGGCAGTAATGAAATAGAGAAAGTACAGGGAAGAGCGACTAAGCTGATAAAGGGAATGGGCTCAGTTATGGGGAAAGGCTGGCCCAGTTGGGATTGGTTACACTGGGGAAGGGGCAGTTAAGGGGGGGGTCACTATATATAAATATATAAGGGGGGGCAGTAAGACCCCACTCACACTTTGCTATACAATATATATATATTTCCATGTTACTGTTGCTTTAAGTCGCTCGCAGCAGTTTGTAGGCAGCGACAGGGGGAAAATAATAATATGGGGGTGTGGGGGTGCAGTTTGCGGGTGTAATTGGCAGCGAGGGGGGGCTGTGGGGGGGAGGAGCTGTTGCACCGACACACGGAGCCCATTAATTGCTGCCTAATTAACATTACTAATGACTTCAACTCGCTTTGCAGCTGAAATGGGGGGATTACAATTAAAGTCGATTGGGGGCTCTCGAGGCACAGCCCCCCCCCCCCCCCATCCACGATTCCAACCTGTAGGGGGCGCCCATATTTTGGCTACTGATATTAGTATTTAATAGCCGGGGTCACTGTGCCGCCCGGGGGGGCCCATGGGGGGGGGGGGGTATATAGATAAAGGTCCCACAGTCGGATTCCCATCACTTGTACCAATAGGAATTAGACTAATTGTTCCAATGTAACAGCTTCTCATTTCATTCCCATGTCCGGATGTGGTGGTGCCGGTGTCAGGCCCAGTTCAACCCAGTCAGGCCCAGTCGGGCCCAGTCGGACCAGCGGGACCCAGTCAGGCCCAGTTCAACCCAGCCAGGCCCAGTCAGACCAGCAGGACCCAGTCAGGCCCAGTTCAACCCAGTCAGGCCCAGTCGGACCAGCAGGACCCAGTCAGGCCCAGTCGGACCAGCAGGAACCCAGTCCAGGCCCAGTCAGACCAGCGGGGACCCAGTCAGGCCCAGTCGGACCAGGCAGGACCCAGTCAAGGCCCAGTCAGACCAGCGGGCCCAGGCGGCCCAGTCAGACCAGCAGGGACCCCAGTCAGGGCCCAGTCAACCCAGTCAGGCCCAGCGGACCAGCAGGACCCAGTCAGGCCCAGTCAGACCAGCGGGACCCAGTCAGGCCCAGTCAGACCAGCAGGACCCAGTCAGGCCCAGTCGGACCAGCAGGACCCAGTCAGGCCCAGTCGGACCAGCGGGACCCAGTCAGACCAGCGGGCCCCAGTCAGGCCCAGTCAGACCAGCGGGACCAGTCAGGCCAGTCAGCCCAGTCAGACCAAGCGGGACCAGTCAGGCCCAGTCAGGCCCAGTCAGACCAGGCGGGGACCCAGTCAGCCCAGTCAGACCAGCGGACCAGTCAGACCAGCAGGGGGCCCAGGTCAGGCCCAGTCAGACCAGCGGGACCCAGTCAGACCAGCAGGGCCCAGTTCAGGCCCAGTCATACCAGCCGGGACCCGTCAGACAGCAGGGCCCAGTCAGGCCCAGTGCAGACCAGCGGGACCCAGTCAGGCCCGGTCAGGCCCCAGTCAGACCAGCCTGGGCCCAGGTCAGGCCCAGTCAGGCCCAGTCAGACCATCGGACCCAGTCAGGCCCAGTCAGACCAGGCGGGGACCCAGTCAGACCAGCAGGGCCCAGTCATTGCCCAGTCAGAACCAGCGGACCCACCCTGTCAGACCAGGCAGGCCCAGTCAGGCCCAGTCAGACCAGCGGGACCCAGTCAGACCAGCAGGGCCCAGTCAGGCCCAGTCAGACCAGCGGGACCCAGTCAGACCAGCAGGGCCCAGTCAGACCAGCGGGACCCAGTCAGACCAGCAGGGCCCAGTCAGGCCCAGTCAGACCAGCGGGACCCAGTCAGGCCCAGTCGGACCAGCGGGACCCAGTCAGACCAGCAGGACCCAGTCAGGCCCAGTCAGACCAGGGAAACCAGTCAGGCCCAGGTCAGGGACCAGCGGGACCCGTCAGCCCAGTCAGACCAGTGGGACCCAGTCAGGCCCAGTTACAGAACCAGCGGGACCCAGTCAGGCCCAGTGCGCGACACGGGACCCAGTCAGGCCCAGTCGGACCAGCGGGACCCAGTCAGGCGCTGCATTATTTTTCCCCTTAGAAATGTCTCTGTTTATTCCGGAGATTCATGGGACCGGAATGCGGGTGCAGGTGGGTATATGTGGGTGCATGCGGGTATATGTGGGTGCAGGTGGGTATATGTGGGTGCAGGTGGGTATATGTGGGTGCAGGTGGGTATATGTGGGTGCATGCGGGTATATGTGGGTGCAGGTGGGTATAAGTGGGTGCAGGTGGGTGTATGCGGGTGCAGGTGGGTGTATGTGGGTGCATGCGGGTATATGTGGGTGCAGGTGGGTGTATGTGGGTGCAGGTGGGTATATGTGGGTGCAGGTGGGTATATGTGGGTGCAGGTGGGTATATGTGGGTGCATGCGGGTATATGTGGGTGCAGGTGGGTATAAGTGGGTGCAGGTGGGTGTATGTGGGTGCAGGGTGAGGTGCTATTGCGGGTGCAGGTGGGTTGTATGTGGTGCAGGTGGAGGTGGGTGTATGGGGTGCGGTGGGGTATATTGGGTGCAGGGGGTGTATGTGGGTGCAGGTGGGTATATGTGGGTGCAGGTGGGTATATTGGTGCAGGTGGGTATAAGTGGGTGCAGCGATGGGTGTATGTGGGTTGCAGGTGGTGTTGTGGGTGCGTGTGGGTATATGTGGGTGCGGAGTGGGTATATGTGGGTGCAGGTGGGGGTATATGTGGGTGTATTGTGGGTGCCAGGTGGGTGTGTTGGGGTGCAGGTGGGCTATATGTGGGTTTCAGGGGGTTATATGTGGGTGCAGGTGGTATATGTGGGTGCGGGTGGGTATATGTGGGTGCAGGGGGTATGATGTGGTGCAGTGGGTATATGTGGGTGTGCGGGTATAGTGGGTGCAGGTGGGTATATGTGGGTGCAGGTGGGTATATGTGGGTGCAGGTGGGTATATGTGGGTGCATGTGGGTTATGTGGTGGCGGGTGGTATATGTGGGTGCAGGTGGGTATATGTGGGTGTATGTGGGTTGGGCAGGTGGGTGTATGTGGGTGCAGGTGGGTATATTTGTGGGTTTCAGGTGGGTATATGTTGGGTGCAGGTGGGTATATGTGGGTGCAGGTGGGTATATGTGGGTGCAGCTGTGGGTATATGTGGGTGCATGTGGGTATATGTGGGTGCAGGTGGGTGTATTGTGGGTGCAGGTGGGTGTATGTGGGTGCAGGTGGGTATATGTGGGTGCGGGTGGGAATATGTGGGTATATGTGGGTGCAGGTGGGTATATGTGGGTGCAGGTGGGTGTATGTGGGTGCAGGTGGGTATATGTGGGTGCAGGTGGGTATATGTGGGTGCAGGTGGGTATATGTGGTGCAGGTGGGCTGTATGTGGGTGCAGGTGGGTGGTATGTGGGTGCAGTGTGGGTATATGTGGGTGCATGGGTATATGTGGTGCAGGTGGGTATATGTGGGGGCAGGTGGGTATATTTGTGGTGCAGGTGGGTATATGTGGGTTGGCATGCGGGTATATGTGGGTTGCATGCGGGTGTATGTGGGTGCAGGTGGGTATATGTGGTGTATGCGGGTATATGTGGGTGCAGGTGGCGTATATGTGGGTGCAGTGTGGGGTATATGTGGGTGCAGGTGGGTATATGTGGGTGCAGCGGGTATATGTGGGTTGCAGGTGGATATAAGGGGTGCAGGTGGGTAGTATGTGGGTGGCCAGGTGGGTGTATGTGCGGTGCGTGTGGTATATTGTGGGTGCGGGTGGGTGTATGTGGGTGCAGGTGGGTATATGTGGGTGTATGTGGGGTGCAGGTGGTGTATGTGGAGTGCAGGTGGGTATATGTGCGGTGCAGGTGGGTATATGTGGGTGCAGGTGGGTATATGTGGTGCGGGTGGGGTATATTGTGGGTGCAGGTGGGTATATGTGGGTGTATTGTGGGTATATGTTGGGTGCAAGGTGGGGTTGTATGTGGTGCAGGTGGGTATATGTGGGTGCAGGTGGGTGTATGTGGGGTATATGTGGGTGCAGGTGGGTGTATGTGGGTGCAGGTGGGCTATATGTAAAAAGAGAGAGAATGTGGTGTATGTGGGTGCAGGTGGGTGTATGTGGGTGCAGGTGGGTGTATGTGGGTGCAGGTGGGTGTATGTGGGTGGGGGCTGTCAGGGTGGGAGTGGAACACACAATAAGTGGCTACCAGAGGAGGAAACAATATTTGTTTGCCAAATGCAGATTTTCTGGGCCCATTCCAGGAGCGGCCCCGCAGCCCCGCAGGCAGGAGAGAGGAACATGCATTAAACAAGACACTTTAATGGAGAGTAATTTGCTCCCCGGCTCATTAGTTTTCTGCGCCTCGTCTTGGCCCGACGCCAGGAACCTGGCAAATTGGCAGAGAAAGGTACAAAACTCATTATTTCTGGATCCAAATATAAATAAATAAATGGGGGTCCCGTTACCCCACTGCCCCCCCTGTAGCAGGGTCACAGATAGGGAAGGGCCCCTGGCGATGAAGGGACCCCGGGGCCACAGTTACAGGGGAAATACAAATGTAATATGGAAAGTCTGCAACCCCCCCCCCATCTGTAACTACAACTCCCAGCATTCTGCGCGGGACACATACTGTATACCTACTGCTTACAGGCAGCCCAATGGGACCCAATTAGCGCTGTTTGTGTATCGGCCCCCACTTCTTGTTGTTGCTCATATGTCCAGCTGTCAATCATATTCACCTATAGGTGTCTAATTAGTCACTACTGTATTCCCCCCGCCCACTACTGTATTCCCCCGCCCACTACTGTATTCCCCCCCGCCCACTTACGTATTCC
This sequence comes from Xenopus tropicalis, assembly GCF_000004195.4. Lineage (NCBI taxonomy): Eukaryota > Metazoa > Chordata > Amphibia > Anura > Pipidae > Xenopus > Xenopus tropicalis. The sequence goes on along the minus strand of NC_030683.2, from coordinate 1,246,435 downwards.
CCCCGCCCACTACTGTATTCCCCCCGCCCACTACTGTATTCCCCCGCCCACTACTGTATTCCCCCGCCACTACTGTATTCCCCCCGCCCACTACTGTATTCCCCCGCCCACTACTGTATTCCCCCCCGCCCACTACTGTATTCCCCCCCGCCCACTACTGTATTCCCCCCCCCACTCTGTATTCCCGCCCACTACTGTATTCCCCCCGCCCACTACTATTCCCCCGCACTACGTATTCCCCCGCCCACTACTGTATCCCCCCGCCCACTACTGTATTCCCCCGCCCACTACTGTATTCCCCCGCCACTACTGTATTCCCCCCGCCCACTACTGTATTCCCCCCGCCCACTACTGTATTCCCCCCGCCCACTACTGATTCCCCGCCCACTATGTATTCCCCCGCCCACTACTGTATTTCCCCCGCCACTACTGTATTCCCCCCGCCCACTACTGTATTCCCCCCGCCCACTAACTGTATTTCCCCGCCCACTACTGTATTCCCCCGCCCACTACTGGTATCCCCCCGCCCACTACTGTATTCCCCCGCCCACTACTGTATTCCCCCGCCCCACTACTGTATTCCCCCCGCCCACTACTGTATTCCCCCCGCCCACTACTGTATTCCCCCCCACTACTGTATTCCCCCCGCCCACTACTGTATTCCCCCACCCCACACTACTGTATTCCCGCCCGCCCACTACTGTATTTCCCCCCGCCCACTACTGTATTCCCCCGCCCACTACTGTATTCCCCCCCGCCCACTACTGTATTCCCCCGCCCACTAACTGTATTCCCTGCGCCCACTACTGTATTCCCCCGCCCACTACTGTATTCCCCCCGCCCACTACTGTATTCCCCCCCGCCCACTACTGTATTCCCCCCGCGCCCACTACTGTATTCCCCCGCCCACAGTATAATAGTACAGCCCCCCAGAGAGGCCCCGACACCCCCATCCTGAGACAGACATGGGAAGACACAGACCAATCACAGGCCAAATATCTAATGTACAGATGAACTGTAGAGATTTCTGAGCTGCCCCGGGGGTAACAATGGGCCCTTCTGGGGGTAACAATTTCCAGGCCCTGTCACAGTTATCTGATTGGTCAATACACTTCTTAGTCAGTTTCTTGTCCAATCAGGCTGGGGGGGTGGGGCTGTTATGCTAATTCCCGTGCATGACATCACTGAGGGGTTTAGAAGTGATGACATCATAGCCAGTAGGCCCCGCCCATAGAAATGCTAATTATGCGGCTCGTTTATTTAACAATATAAAAGTTAAGTGATGTTGAAATCGACGAAGCGAATGAACCTTCCGTGTGCGGATAATTCCGCATTATCCTTATTATCCTTACTAATTATCCTTATAGGTTACAGGCGGATAAATGGGGGGATTTTATCTCTTGGATCCAAGGAATCTTATTTCAGGTGAGAACTGAGTTTAACCTTCAGGTTGGGGCCCACGTAGCGGGTTAGTTACCCCATTACCTACTGGGCAGGTTAAGGGTTAATGATGGAACCTTATACAGCAACTCCCGTCTGGCTGCTCCTGGGGGGGCAGTATGGGGGGGGCAGAAAATGAGGGGCACATACAGGAGAATATGGGGTGAGAAAGGGAGAGGGGAAAGGGGGTTCGGGGAGTAGAGAGACAAATGGGGGAGAGGGGAAATATAGAAGGGGGGAGAAGAGGGAGGATGGGGGGGAGTAAGGCCAAACAGTTGGGGGGGGGAAAGGAAAGGAGAGGGGATGAGAGACAGAAGGAGAGAGGGGAAGGGAAAGGGGGTCGGGGAGTAGAGAGACAAATGGGGGGGGGGAGGAGGGGGGAGTAAGGCAACAGTTGGGGGAATAGAAAAGGAAGGAGAGGATGAGAGCAGAAGGAGAGAGGGAGGAAGGGGTCGGGGGTAGAGAGACAAATGGGGGAGAGGGAAAATAGAAGGGGGGAAAGAGGGAGGATGGGGGAGTAGCCAAACAGTTGGGGGGGGGGAATAGAAAAGGAAAGGAGAGGGGATGAGAGACAGAAGGAGAGAGGGAAGGGAAAGGGGTTCGGGGAGTAGAAGACAATGGGGGGGAGGGGAAATATAGAAGGGGGGAGAAGAGGGGATGGGGGGATAAGGCCAAACAGTTGGGGGGGGGAATAGAAAAGGAAAGGAGAGGGATGAGAGCAGAAGGAGAGAGGGGAGGGAAGGGGTTCGGGGAGTAGAGAGACAAATGGGGAGAGGGAAATTAGAGGGGAGAAGAGGAGATGGGGGGGAGTAAGGCAAACAGTGGGGGGGGGAGTAAGGCCAAACAGTTGGGGGGGGTGTAAGGCCAAACAGTTGGGGGGGTGTAAGGCCAAACAGTTGGGGGGGTGTAAGGCCAAACAGTTGGGGGGGGGTGTAAGGCCAAACAGTTAGGGGGGGTGTAAGGCCAAACAGTTGGGGGGGGGTAAGGCCAAACAGTTTGGGGGGGCTGTAAGGCCAAACAGTTAGGGGGGGGTAAGGCCAAACAGTTGGGGGGGGGTAAGGCCAAACAGTTGGGGGGGGTAAGGCCAAACAGTTGGGGGGGGATTAAGGCCAAACAGTTGGGGGGGATTAAGGCCAAACAGTTGGGGGGGTAGCTCGGCGCCCACCTTCCCTGGCAAAGGGAACATATTGTGCCCCTCGGCCCTGAGATCCAGTTGCTGTGACTGATAAAAGAGCAGAAATAACGAATCAGCAGAACCAGAGGGCGGATCAGATCGGGAACGTTATTTGTTCCATCGGCGCCGTTTGCCTTTTAATGGCGACTTCTAAATATCATGAGAAACGGCGCCGACTCCTAATGAAGACTCCGGGCCAAAGGCAGCGCTAATGGGCTTCATCCTGACATCCTGGAACACTCGTTAAGCCAAGCTCTGCTCATACGGGGGATCGTTAGGGCCCGACATGGGGGACATTCACTCATTAGTGGCGCTCGGCAGCTGCTATTTCAGGATTAGAGAGGAGTAACCCCAGCGAGTGAAAATGGCGGCCAGCGTTGGGCGAGAGATTCACAGAGACTGAAACCCCTCAATAATTATAAACAATTCCTAATGAGGGGCGGCCTTAGGGTGCAGGGAGTAGGGTGAGCAAAGCCAATGGGTTGGGGAGGCAAGAGGTTGGGGTAAGGGATTCCATTGGGGGAGGAGATACTGTCTCCATCTTGCCCTACTGTCTCCATCTTGTCCTACTGTCTCCATCTTGCCCTACTGTCTGCATCTTGTCCTACTGTCCCTCTCTTGCCCTACTGTCTCCATCTTGTCCTACTGTCCCCATCTTGCCCTACTG